>NC_142019.1:9296988-9429488 GCF_049901735.1 Notechis scutatus | reverse complement strand
GTCTAAGAAGGAATAGAAGAAGTTGGGAGCAGTGAAAAAGCTCAGGGGATTTTCGCTTTAGTGGGATGCAGGCCAGAGGGAAGGTAAGAGAAAGGAAAAGAAAACATACAGAAAAGATCTGATATTTTTTTTAAAAAAAAGTTGGTTTGGCCTCTTTATTTTCAGCCTCCGTGGGACAAAACTAACGAAACGGAGGTCCGGAAGATTTTCGGACGGGAGAAACTCTGGACCAAAGTCATTATTAGGCAAATCAGGGGAGTCAAGGAGTAGAGAAGGAAAGTGAAGATTTATCGATGAGGTTTTCCCACAGTTGAGGGCACTTTTTAAAAAAACAAAACAAAACAAAACCACTGCCCGTTTCGGGGGCATTTTGACACTTAATTGGTTTTT
Organism: Notechis scutatus; assembly: GCF_049901735.1. Lineage (NCBI taxonomy): Eukaryota > Metazoa > Chordata > Lepidosauria > Squamata > Elapidae > Notechis > Notechis scutatus. The sequence continues at coordinate 9,429,098 of NC_142019.1, read as the reverse complement.
GACTTTGTTTTCAATTGAAACTTACTGCGTTGTCATCCAATAAATCTCAGACGGTGAGGCAAAAAAAAAATCTCTCGTGGCCTCCAGAAATTATTTAGGAAGGTTTCACTTAGAAATGCAAGAATTTTAATTTTAACAGCAATTAGCAAAAGCAATTGGCATATTTTTGCTCTACACGGGCAGTCCTTGCCACCCCTTTCAATACCCGTCGTCATTCCCGAATGCTTCAATGATTCTGGGTGTGTGTTTGTGTGCTTTAAGCTTCGAGTAAAACTGAACTGCGATTAAAGATGGGTAGTAGGGTCCGCTCCGTTATACTACCCGAACGATCTATTCATTTTCTTATTTTATTTATTTTTTAGATTCTATACAATAACGGTTATTTTAGCGGCCTCTCTCTAAGCAGATGGGATGGAGAGAGACAGAGAGGGAGAGAGAGACGCAGAAAATGTTTTTAAGTCGAAGTAGATTGCAACTTCCCCTCCCCCAAAAAAAAAAAAAAAAGCTGTAAGAGGACTTTTTAATTTAAATTTTGTTTTTCCATTTTATTTTTGGCGCCCCTGGGAAAATAACTACAGGGAAGTTGAAAGAACAGCTCAGTTACAAGATTTATCTCTTGCCAATAGAATCCTTTGAATTGTTTGGTGAGGTTCCCCCCCCCGCCCCAAAGGGTCGAGAAGGGTTTCAGGAGGTTGCAGGCAAAGCCAAAAAAAAAAATAAAACATGGCCTTTTTTAAAGCTCGGAGAAATAACTTTGCCCACAGCTGCTTCTGCTTTCGACACCTCCTTCCGCCGCCGCCCCCCCCTCCATCCTAACTAACTGGTAGAGGATGGATGGCCTGGGATTGTCGGAGCGCTGACCGGGTCTGGAAGGGGTTAAATCGATTGTTCGTGAACTTGGGCTCTCTGTCTGGGTGTTGATGGATGGATAGACTCCGCTGGCAAATTCAGACGGCAGAACCTCCCCCCCCCCCCTCGCCAATGAGGGGCCTGGGAAACACCCAGGAGAGAGGGACAGCAGAGAGACAAAGGAGAGAGAGAGACAGAGAGGGAGAGAGAGAGAGAGAGAGAGAGAGATGCCACCCCACACGTCTTTCTCATTTTGAAGCAGGGGGAGACCTTCCAGCCACCTCAAGAATAGTTGATTCAGTCGAGGAATGAAAAGCCGGCGGCTTGGACGTTAGGTAGGTCGGCGAAGGGAGAGGGAGGGAGTGGGGGGGTGGTGGAAATCTCTTTTCGCGGCTCTTCCCGCGGTTCTTTCCTTCGGGAACAGCCAGGGATCCAAACTCCAGCTTTCAGCCTCTGGACGGTGCCTGTGACAACGCCAACTTCCAAGGGAGGGAGGGAGGGAGGGAGGGAGAAGGGAAGGGAGAGCGGGAGAAAGGAAGGAAGGAAGATTTTTGTGGGCATCTAGCACTAATTCAAAAAGAGGCAATACAGAAAGTCTTTCGGTCCGGCTCGCCTACCGCCCAGACCTCTACCTCCGTCCTGTCCCTTTCCACGCCCTTCTTTTTGCCCCTCTCTTCCCAGCGCTTCGAAAAGCTGGGCGGGGGGAGGTCGGCGCTACTGAGCACCTCATCACCTCCTTGTTCCACCCCGGCACCTATATTTCAAAGCTTCCCCCCTCCCCCACGGCCCGGATTAAACCCACTCCGCTTTAGCCCTGGAGGGAGTGGTGGTCCGGGATGGCCTTTGGCTGGGGTGAAGCGGCGAAGATCCCCACGGCTACCGGTTCCCCACCCCCCCCCCCCCCGGCCCCCACCCCGGCCCCCACCTGCTTGGCCCTCGTTGCAACTCCCGCTTCCTAAGCCCAGGCGCCATCACGGATGTGTACGTGTGTTTGTTTTAATCGGAGCCCCATCAGAGTCTTAATTGCGACGGGGAAGGAAGGGGGGGGGGGGCGAGCGACCCGCCTGCATCTCTCCCCCTCCCTCGCCCCCCCCCCTCCGCGCCTCCTCCTCTTCCACCCCATCTGATTGGCTGGAGTAAGACGCGGCTGCTCTGACGTCACTCAGCCGGCCAGCAGACCCAGCATCTTGGAAACCCATCAGAGAAGAGAAGAGAAGAAGTGCCGGGAGTGGAAGGCAGCATCTTCCCTTTCCCGAGATCCATCGGAGACGGGGAGCGGGCCGGGGATGAAAAGGGGCCAGCTGGAAGGTCAACTCGGCATCGAGGACCGGCCTGGCTGTAGCCCAAAAGAACTCCGCAGTCGCTCCGCTCGTCACCCCGCCGTTCTGCTGAGCCTTCTCTTTGGCTCGGGTTGCGTTTGATGGGCGAAGGATGTTGCCTCGCTCTCCGTTGCCCGGGCTGCTGCGCGTAAGTGTGCAAGATCTTGCTCGCTCTTCGCCGCCGCCGCCGCCTTTTCTCTCCTTCCAAGGCGGAGAGGGAGGCAGCGGCGGAAGGAAACGCGCCCGTTCTTGGGGCCTGCCACCCGTGGCGAGAGAGAGAGAGAGAGAGAGAGAGAGAGAGAGGGTTGGGTACCTGGGATGAGGGAAGAAAGGGTCTTGGGTTGGGTACCTGGGATGCGAGGGAGGAAGAAAGGAAGGAAGGAAGGAAGGGAAGGGAGGAAGGAAGGAAGGAAGGAAGGAAGGAAGGAAGGAAGGAAGGAAGGAAGGAAGGAAGGAAGGAAGGAAGGAAGGAAGGAAGGAAGGAAGGAAGGGGCTCCATCGGCCCGGTTCGCCCGAACACGCCAGCCTAGGTGGAAAAGGGGTTGGGCCGTCAACGGTGCAGTAGCGTGTTGTGGGAACGCAGCCATTGTCTCAGCTTCTTGTCCGAACCAGGCCAACTCGTTGCCCTCATGCCGGGTTGGGCATCTCCTCTTGAGCCGACAGAGGAACGGCGATTTTGGTTGTTGTTGTTGTTTCCTTTTCCATCCGGGTTCAGGATTTGTGGTGCGGTGTGAGCTCAGCCGGAGAGCAAGGAGGACAATCGTTTTTGGTTGCCTAGGCGGTCTTGAGTGCAGGAGGTAACGCGGGGCGGGGGAGGGCGTCCGGTAAAGATTTTGGATGCAGGAAAAGAGACGTCTGTAGGTGCAGAGCTGGCCAGGTGACACATTTCTCCCTTTCTCCCCCCCTCCAATGAACAGAGGAGGCAGAAGCGGGTGTGTGTGTGTGTGCGCGCGCGCTCCATTAAACGAATGTGTGAAAGAGAAGCTGCTGGAAAAGGGAAGGGGTCAAGAGAGGTCCTCTTCTCCCTTGATTGAGATGTTGGATCCTGACAGAGCCGTGACTTTATCTCCACTTTGTTCACCTTCCTGAAAAAACCAAGGAGCTAGTCAGTCGCACAGCCCCTTTACCTGGGCAGTTAATACTAAGAGGTAGCAGTTGCATTTCTGAAGGTTGGTTAGCGCTAACCTTACTCAGGTTTGGTGTATGTATGTGAAGAGAGGAGGGGAGGGAGGGAGAGAGAGAGGGAGAGGGGAGAGAGAGAGAGAGAGAGAGAGAGAGAGAGAGAGAGAGAGAGAGAGAAAGAGAAAGCATGTATATCTTTTTGTATTTTAGTGTAGCAATGTGCAAATCCAGCCCAACTGGGTTAAGATACATTTTGAGGATATGGACATGGGTTATTTCAATAGCCACATTAACCAGGTTTGAGAAAAGGTGTCCATTGGATGTATACTGCTCTGGGGTTGTTGTCTGTACACAAACACAGGCAGTTTTGAAAAAAAAAACAAAGAACAGCCTATGGATACCCCCACACATCCCTTCAAGAGGACCCAGTAGATTTAGAATTGTGCCCCAATGCACACTTCCAGACTGGCTCCCATCGCAAGAGATTGTGCCTGGAAGTGTTCTTCCATGTGCATTTATTTGGAAGAGCAAACCAAGGGGGAGAAGAAGAGATGGGTAGCAGGAGAGAAGAGGGTGAACCTGGGAACAGCCTATTTTATTCTCGTTGGCAATTTGAATTTTAGCTCTTAGAATGTAAGGGATATATTTGGGGGGGCAAGTATTCAAGAGAGGCTGGGGTTTGTAACTCCCTGTGATATTGAGATTTAAAAAAAAATCAGCACCCGAGAAGAGGCTTAACCTCAAAGCAATTACTAATTACTTAGGATGGTAATCAGAACCCAAAAATATTGGATTTAATTCAATAGTTTTCTCTTTTTGCTGCTCCTCGGGGACATCTTAACATCTTACATTTCAGAATTAGGTTAAGCTTCGATTGCAAAGTTGCATGGCAGAATCAAATGGGTGGCTGTTGTTTTCACTTTGAGTTCTTGCCCCTTCCACGGGAGTGTTGCAAGGCCCCAAGAAGGGCCTCAGCGAAGAGGCAGGAGCCCATCCAACTTTGCATGCTTACAGCTCCTTTTCAAAGATTTCTTGAAAGGAGAAGGAGCAGCAAGGTTTATTTTACATCAGTGGAGGGTTTTTTTAACCTACTTGTGGTTTTTTTTTTTAAATCTTGAATGTGTTAGGACCAAGTCGGTTTGATTTACATGTGTAATTTACATGCATATGTTTATTACTATTCCTCCTTATATAATAATTTGGGGGAGGGTTGTGAAAGCTGGCAGGGGCCCACATGCAAGCGGGGTTCCGTTATCATAGGATCTCAAGGACTCCCTGTTTATGAATAATTATATCAATTATTATGTATTATCATTATTAGCAACTTTTTACTGAATGAATATTTTGAAAGCTTGAGTTTGCAAAGACAGAGTTAAACTTAAGTCTATTCCCTTAATTTCAGACTGAGAAAGAGCTTCTAATTATTATTTTTAATGGATGTTTCTTCCACATTATGTTAGTTATATCCACTGCATGGATCTAAGAAAATAAGGAGCCATAGTGGACAGAGGCATTTTCAGGAAGGAAGGCAAACAATAATAACTGTAGTGGACAGAGGGACTTTCCTCTAATACCTTGACTTAATTTTGGGTTGAATTTTTTACCGGTTAGGATTTTTTTTTTCTTTTGCCTTTTCTCCTTTGCCTTTTTATCTTTCAATCTATCTGCCTATTATTATTATTATTATTATTATTATTATTATTATTATTATTATTATTATTATTATTATTATTATTATTATTATTATTATTATTATTATTATTATTATTATTATTATTATTATTATTATTCCTTTTCAAGTCAGATAGGCCTCAGCCTTGACTCTGTGCATGGAGATAGTATTTTCATTGTCTGCCTGAAAGCACAATTCCCCTAGTGTCAGACCCATCACCAACACCCCTTGCCAGCCCCGGCCAGAGAAGGGAATTTAAAGGAGGAAACAGATACGCACTGGCTCCCTTCTATGCTCTTTACACTGACCACTTAATTTCATGCCCCCTCCAACCTCCTATTCCTCATATCTATCTATCTATCTATCTATCTATCTATCTATCTATCTATCTATCTATCTATCTATCTATCTATCTATCTATCTATCCTTTCTTTCTTTCTTTCTTTCTTTCTTTCTTTCTTTCTTTCTTTCTTTCTTTCTTTCTTTCTTTTTCTTTCTTTCTCCTCTTTCTCTTCCTCCTCCACTTCCTCCTCTTCTTCCTCTTCCCCCTCCTCCTTCCAGTTTAAATTATGTAAATTTGCCAAACATGCATGCTTGCACATACCCTTGAGTCTTCCAGGGTGGGTGGGGGGTGACGGGTGATGGTATTCATGGTTAGCTAAACATGACCTCTTCCTAGTTCAAGGATCCCTGGCATCAGATATAGGAAGAAGGAGAGTACTGGCTGGAAAGTGGAGGGGTGGGGGGGGGTGGGTGGGTACAAAAATAGAAGCATTTGCAACCCGAAGGCCTGATTCTCCATGAGAGGCTTGATATGCTTGGAGGGAAGACGGGTGGGAGAAAACCCTTGGTGCAAGGAAGCACAATGGGTGGATGCCCGTTTTGGTGTGCAGGCCTGCAGGTCTGTGGTTTGTACTGCTTTAGAATGTGGTATCAGTCCTGACTTGTGTAAACCAGCTGAACAAGGGAGGGAGAAAGGGCTGATGAGCTTTGCAGGGCGAAAACCAAGAGCTGTTGCTGCCTTCACCTCCCTGCGGTGGCCCTAAGGGAGCCAGTGCTCCCAGTAATTGTGAATTTAACTTGGCTTTCTACCCCAGTCAGCCAGGCAACCTCCAACCTCTTTGAAGCTCTCCTTGGCCTTGAGAACAAAAGCTAAACTGCAGCATTGGGCACAGAGAGAACCACTCTCTATTTGTCTCCCCCCTCCAATCATTTCACAGTGTTGGGGGGCTGAGAGAGAGAAGCCCTTCCCCTTCCTTCCCCTCACCTTGGCTCGGTTTCCACAACACGCTGAGCAGCAGAGTAGAGTAGCTGATCTCCTTGGTTTTTTTAAGCCAAGTCGGTTGTGGGTTTGTGTAGAGTTCATTGTGTCCTGGAAGCCTAGAATATTAAAAGGGTTAAACCACGGTTTAGTTACGTGCCTTGTGCGCACAGAGGTTTCTGGCCTTTGATCTGGGCCAAATGCCCACAGAGAGGTATTAATAGGCTGCTAACCTCCTCCTTTTGCTTCCATTCAAGTGTCCTTTCTCTGCATCTTCTTTTTATCTTTTCAGTCTATACCTTTCAGTCAAGGGCTGTGCTTGAGCTACAGACATCGAGGGCATTCTGCTGTGAAAAGACCATTAGAGTTCTTGTAATAAAAAACAACAACTACCCACCCATGGCTCATAGCAAGGCCACCTTAGGTGCAATTCGTCGGGTTTCCAGGGCCAGCCCAAAAAAATTTGAGCAGCCAAACCAAAAGTGGCTTAGAGGAATGTTGGCCGTGACCCTAAGAGAGGAAGAGTTGGAAGGGACCTTGGGAGGTCTTCTAGTCTTAACTCCCTGCTCAGGTGGGAGACCTTTTTACCATCTCAGACAATCTCTTAAAAAAAAAAAAACTTCCATTGAAGTAACTAACTCGTAACCCATATATGTGGTTGCTCATTTCATTTAGAGGTGATTTGCAGGAGCTGATCAAAAGATCAAATATGGGGGATGTTTCTGCAATCACCTCTTCCTCCAGGATAGGACTGGTCTCCCTGAAACCCCACCAGCCTGCATTTTTACTAGTGGGTGGAGCCAGGATTCCAAGGAGGCGGGGTCACAAGTGAAAATGGGCAGACATACCCACAGGATTTTTGTCTTTCCTTGCTAGCCACCGGATGAAGGATAGATAGTCCTCCTTGATGCTAAATATTGTTCTACCCTGGTCCATGCCAAAGAGGCCTTCAAGATTGGGCTGCAGGCGATTAACTCAGGTGGGCTATGACTTCACTTTCTTTTTTCAGCTTTGGGAAATGGTAGTGTTTTTCTTTCTTTCTTTCTCTCTCTCTTTCTCTATTTCTTTCCCTTGCTTTCTTTCTCTTTCTTTCCCTTCCTTCCTTCCCTTGCTTTCTTTCTCTTTCTTTTCCTTCCTTCCTTCATCTCTCTCTCCCTCTTTCTTTCTTTTCCTTCTCTCTCTCTCTTTCTTTCTTTGTGTGTGTGTGTGTATGTATATATATTATATTATATATATTATATATATATATATATAATTATATATATATATATATATATATATATATATATATATATATATATATATATATATATATATAATGAATATGAATATTCAAAGGGACAAAGCTTTCAATAAGATCAAGACCCCCTATAGGATTAACCCTTGACTAGGGCATAAGTTCGTTTTCTGCTGATATTAATAAAACACAAGGATGCTCACAGAGAGGAGAGGATTTTCCTTCCCTCCTCTCAGTTTGAGTGGGGAGGAAGGTTGAGGATTTTAAATCTTATTGGAACCGTTACACAAACAGAACAGTATTGCTACGACTTTACTCCTCCTAAAGAGAGGAGAAATGGTGGAGATTGGCAAAGCAGCCAAAGACGTCAGCTAGAGAGTAGGAAGGATGGATGGGCGGCCGATTTCCAGCACCTTGGTCAGTACCCTCAACTTCTGGCAGGTTTATTGTTAGCTGGAGGTGCAGAAATTTGGTCCAGGGAGGGAAAACAGACCCATCACCCATCAAGGATGATCTCTTTCTGGGGCTGTAGGATGGGGGTAGGGGGACTCCCACATCCAAAGATCTTTCCATTAGGCCTTGGGATGCCCCCAAAGCCTGTCCAAAACGTAGATTATTTTGCCTGATGCCCAGGGAGGGATGGGGTGGGTGGGAAGACTTATGTGAGAAGAAGACATTTTGTGCCTGATTAGATAACTTACTTCCTCTTAATTTTTAACCCCCGCTTGGTAGGTAGCTCATTCTTTCCCACACCTTCTGAAATCATGCTTGTTTTCTTGCTTCCTGGACTTCACTGAGGTGGTGGTGGTGGTGTTTTTTTAATGAATGCTTCCCTTTCTTGCCTTTTAAATTTGCTTTTTCCCCTTCAAAAGCCCCCCCCCCCTGCCCATTATGCGATTACACCATCTGAATTCCCTTCTTTAATGCAATGCGCCTGCAATGACCCGGTTCAGGGGAGGCTCGATTGAGCCGTGGCGTCCGAAGAAGCACCGCTGGCCGCCTTTTCTCCCTCCCGCCAATGCAGCCTCGCGTGCCCGGCGACAATGCTAGCCTGCTAGCCGCGTACTCATCCAAGAAGTCATCCAAGAAGTTTGAGGAAGGGTGGGGGAAAGAGACCTTACCTGCAGGGGTGTGAGTAGAGCTGTATGGGTGCCGAGAAAGTTCTCCGAGAGGTTCCCCTCCCCGTCCTCCCAGGGCGAGGACAAGAGGAGTGAACCGCACAAGGCTGGGGCAATCGAGGGTGGGTGGGAAGGAGGGAAGAGGCTGTGACCGCCAAGATCTCCCTCTGTCCAGCCACCCATGTGCCCCCTTCACCTACAGCACTAACTCCCCCTCTCTCAGAAGTCCCTCCACCGCTCGCCTCTCTTAGATGCGCTTAGATGCACGCCTGAACCGCAAAATCCGGAGAGCCGCTAAGCGGCGGCTGCCCGATCCTGCAAACTCTCCCTTTCATTGCCCGTTGGCATCCGGAGTTTTGCACCTCCAGCGTGGGACCCCCGCGCGCCATCCGAGCAGCCGCGAAGGAACGCCGAAGGGGCCCCCTGCATTTCCCAAAGGCAACGGCCTGCCCGCCTTGGGCGTGTTTCTTCCCTGCTCGAGGTCCCGAGGCGTTCATAACGCTTCGTTGTAGGTCTCTTCGTGAATTCCGGATCCAACCGGGAGCCGGGTTTCTACTGCGCGGAAAGAGCGGAGAGCTCCTCTGCGCACTTCAGCCGCGGAGAAAGCAGGCACGGCCGAGGGATCCGACTCCGGGCCGAAAGAGCTTTTCTGCAGCGTTCTCCTCACCTATTTCAGACACTGGAAAGGTTGCAAGGTTTGGCTTGGAAGATGCTGGCTGGTTGTGCCGGGGACGGCCGAGAGAAAAGGGCCAAGCCAGCAGCCAGCGGCCCCGGGTACAAACTCCGGATCGCCTGCTGGACGAGCGCCGGGTTCGGTACCCTTCCCGCCCCAAATGGCTCAACCTTAGCTCTGAATTCAGTTCAATTCCACAACTCTCTCACGGAAACCTCCGCGGTAGAGAAGCTCCCAAGGCGCATTCCCAGGCCCCCTCAAGCACAATGGGGCACGCACGCCAGTCCTCAAAGGCAGGACGTTGCTTGTGTGCAGACTAGCTTCTAACCACAGTTTAAACCTTCCCACTGCATGCCTTCGCGAATTCGGCCGCGGAGCCTGAGCGCTCAAGATACGTTGAGAACTCAGAAAACTGGGGGAATTGGCTAAAAACCGTGGTTAAGCTCGCCAGGGTGTAGTGAGCCACGCGAATTACAGCACGGCAACTTTTGGGGCCCTACAAGTGAGAACTGCCCTGCAGAGGAAAAATGAGGATTTGAATAAAAGCGCCCCCCCCGAAAAAAGAGAGAAACAGACGGCGGAGGAAAGGACTTTCAGATATTACCGAACGGATTTTTAGCTCGCAGAAAACTGCGAAACGTCGACATGTCTATTTCCTGTAGTAAAACAGACTCTCGCCTGTTCTTCCCAGCCGCCAGTACAGTTTGGGAAGTAAATTAAAATATTTATCCCGAAATAGGGAAACCGTGTCCCTATTTCTGTGGGGAAATTTCTGTTGGATATTTTTTTTTTTTTTTTTTGCTGAAGCAGTTATGGGCATGAAGAAAAAGAAAGAAAGAAACAAACAAAGAAAGAAAGAAAGAAAGAAAGAAAGAAAGAAAGAAGGAAAGAAAGAAGAAAAAAGAGAAAGAGGAGAAAGAGAGGGAGAAAGAAAGAAAAGAAAGAAAGAAAAGAAAGAGGGGAAGAGAGGGGGAAAGAAAGAAGAGAAAAGAGAAAAAGAAAGTAAGAGGAGTGAGAAGAAAGAAAAGAAAGAGAGAAAGAAAGAGGGATAGAGATAAAGAAGAGAAAGAAAGAAAAAAAGATAACATTGGGCGATTTGTTTGGGGAGTGAGCTTCTAACCATGTTTTAACTAGGGACAATTTCTGAAATAGTGCGGGAGTTTGACTTTTGAATTTGAGCTTAAGTTTCAAGCAAAAAAAAGAAAACATTAAAAAACGCGGGCAGGGAGAGGGTTTAAGTGTTTAATCCAGGCGCATTTTTGGGAGGGAAACTGTGTCTGCCAAATTTGCGGGGGGATATCTTTCCCTTCAGAGTTAGCCCTGCATTCTTCTAATCGAGAAAATAAATCTCGATCCTTCCCATTATCCGAGAATTATTCTTGTGGGCCTCCTGGCCTAGGGAAATTTAATTTAGGCCAGGTTTTTCCAGCCACCCTTGAACACACACACCTTCGGAGCGGTAGGAAAAGGCGCGAAGTTGGAGCAGAAGAGGAGAAAAGGCGCGGCGCGATTCTCTATCCCAAACTAGCCCATTTATTAATCGTTGCTCCCCACCACCCTTCCTAACCCGTCACAGATTTTGCGCGCCATCCAACCGCATTGTGGGAATATAGACGGGCTTATAATTCAGCAAAATGGCCTTTGGGACAGATGCGTTGCGATTCTAAAGCGCCAGCGAAATTCTTTTATTCCGAGCCAAACCTGGCGTTTACAAAAGGGGTTTTTGGGTTCGCTCTCAAGCAAAGCCGAGCGGGCAGGGGAGGGTGGAATAGAAGGAGAGGATGGGGGAGAGGGAGAGAGGGAGGGGCTAAACTGCAGGCCCGTTCAAAGAGCCGAAAAGCCCTGAGATGAGAAAACAAGCGAGTTTTAAACCAGCGGTCTTTCCCACAGCAAAGGCTTAAGGAGGTACATCCAACCAGCCATCTTGGTTCTTCAGAGAAATTAACTCAGTTTATATCAGCTGAAAACGACACATGGATTGGGCCCCAGGCAGGTGGTCAGTTTATTTATTTTCCTTTTAAGATCCTCACCTATTGAATGTGGAACTCTGGCGATGGGACGTGAAGATTATTTATGGTTATGTGTATGTGCATTTTGCCTGAGGTTATGGAAGAAAAAATTCCATTCCCTTCCTCTTAATTTCCAAAGACAAAGATTGGGAAATCTAAGGGATTTACTTGCAAGCTAACCTTTTCAGAGTAGGGAGATGGGTGGGTTAAAATACATAATATGTGATAGAGTAAATTTAATCCAGATTTCATGTTTTGGAAGGGAACAATCCCATTATTAGTTTTTCTATATTCAGGTTCTGGGTAGGTGCCCAGTGAAAATAAGGTTTGCACAGAATATTATGAAGTGACTTTAGAAAAGATGGGGACACATTAAAAAAAGCAGCCAGTTTGAAGGGAGTAGCTTTTCTGGAAAAGGTTTTTTTTTAAAAAAAAAACAAAACACAATCTAATAATAAAAATAATAACCCACACAAATACAAATCAAAATCAGAGTTAAGCCAATAGGAATTCAGCAAGAAGTGGTCTGCAGGATTTGGAACATTCTTGACTAAAAGATATCGTGGATTTTTATTTCTTTTTTGGATTTGATTGAATGACGATACTATTAATAGACATCATGACCTTATGCAAGAGCATTTAACCCCAATTTTCCTAAGTTTGGGGAATGTGAGGGTTATCAGAAAAAAGATAGGACTTGAAGCTCTTGGTTTGGAATCTCATCTGCAGTAAGTCACACTATAGTTCTGGTTTGTGTGTGTGTGTGTTTTGGCTTTCCAGTCTGTCTTAACCCTTGATGATTGGACAAGTCCACACAATTCTTTAAGCGTCATTTTTGGGTGGTGTTTGTTGTTTCCTAATTCCTTGGGCTGAGAGAGAAAGAGGAACTGGCCCAAAATCACCCAATTTGTGCCTTAAGACAGGATTACATCGCCAGCAAACCAGCACCAGCAAACTAAACTGAATTGACTCCTATAGTTCTTAATTCCTTTCTGACTATAATCCTGACTTCCAGGCTTATGAATTCTGAAAGTCTCTCCTGTTGAAAAAGGCATAGTGACAGCAAAGCACAGATTACAGTTGGGGTGTCTGAATTAGCCCAATATATTCTTAAAATATACCCGGTCCAAAGTAATGTGCTTGGGTTTAATTCCAAGCTCATTATACAGTTTGAAGCTGGGTTAAGATTGGTGGCAGAAATGCACCCCACCCCCATGCATTTGATGGAATACAAAGGAGGAAAGACATTGTTTTTAAGTCATCTCATTCCCCCTTCCTCAATTCTGAGTGGTGTTTGCTGCTTTGTGACTTGGTCTTTCCCCCCACACCTTCCTGGATGTTGGAATAAAATGTTTAATGGTTGTTTGTAAGATATGACAAGGGGTGGAGGGGGGAGGAGAGAATATAGAGATATATGGAATGGTTTTTGTTTCAGGACTGAGAAAAATAAGTCTCCCTTCCATTTTAAACATTTTGGAAATGAAAATAAATGTATTAGGGAAATGAGAGAGCCTGTTACAGTGGCATTTTCTTGGGTTGAAAGGACCATGTCATTTAAAATCTTAATAAATGCATTCACCTATCCATCCATATTAAGGTTGGTCAAAGTTAACCTCGGTTGGCTATTTGTTTCTAGTGTGTAATGTGAAACCAAAACCAACTATTTTGTTCATGATTCGAGAGAAAAGATTAATTTACCAGGTTAAGGCTAAATTTGTACCTGCTGTGCCTGGATTTCTAGCCCTTGCTAAACATTGCCTTGTCTTTATTCAAGCTGGGTGCTAGAAAACTTAACTTTGTGTCTAACCACAATCCTAACAATAGTTGTTCAGGTCCTGGCCCTTAAAATTTTAGAGTAAGAATCTGGGAGTAACCCAGTGAACCAAGTTCATGGTGATGCCTCTTGGAATTGGATGTTAACCCCATTGAGCTCAATCGTCTGGGCACCCATCGCCCATTGAAATTCTTCCCCTTAAGTTCAATGGGCCTTGGAAGCATTCCAGTGGGGCTGGAAATGGTGCCAAGCAGCAAGAGAGGAATGAGCAGGGCTAGATGGTTCTGGTTCTATTTAGGAGCTCTCCTGTGTGCCCCCTTTCCATAATAGTTAGACAATCTCAAGTGTTAGGAGATCTCAGTTTAGCAGGAAGGCTCCCATCAAAAACTGGCAAAGATGCCTAGAAATGACCTTGTTGGTACAAAGAATAAATAGAGTTGGAAGGGTCTTCTAGTCCAACCCCCTGCGTAAGCAGGAGACCCTAAACCATTTCAGACAAATGGCTGTCTCGTCTCCTCTTAAAAACCTCCAGTGTTGGAGCATCCATAACTTCTGAAGGCAAGCTGTTCCACCGGTTAATTGTTCTCGCCGTTAAAGAGATTTCTCCTTAATGCTAGGTGGAAATAGTGAGTGGTGGGATTAACTAACCCAACCCCAGCCTATCCTTGTGCTCCTTTTAACTCGTAGCGTTCAAGCAAATCTCGGATGTGATTTCAGGCGAAAACCTCAAAAGCCACGGCCACTGCATTGTTTCCTCTCCACCCAGTTAAGTAGGGTTGGGGCCTCGGGTTGTAACGAAAGGAAGGTTGGGTTCACCCCAAACGCCCCAAGCAGATGAAGGAACTACCCGCTGTTGCACTTTTACACGCGCTCGGTGCGGTGGCTTCGTTTGTACCGGCCGGTGTAGCGGCGCGCGCGAGCATCCACTAAGGGGGTTCACTTACTCTCCAGATCCGGGGGTGGGTGGATGGGTGGGAGGTGTGTGTGGGAGGGGCGGCGACCTGCGAAGCCAATCGGAGCCCCCCCTCCCTCCGCGGGGGTTTGCTTTGAAGGACCTGGGGTAAGACCGTTTCTCTCTTAATTGAAGCGGGAGGGAGGCGGGCGGGCAAGCGAGAGGGTGCAGGGTTTTTGAAAAGAAATGCCGGCGCAAAGGAAAAGTGGAAGGCGCGCGGGGGTGGGTGGGTGGGGAGGAAGGAAGATTCAAAGCGGCGCGAACCTGCGATGATTTGAATGTGAGGCCAGCCATTGGTGCAAAGCCGGGCTGACGTCATTTCCCAACGAGGGGCAATTCACATCAGAAAAGCATTTCGGGGCAGGGTGGGCCGAATGCAAACCGGCTGCTTCGCCCGAGGGAATGAATGAATGGCTCGGATGGCTGGTGAAAGGCAGCGCCCTGAATGGGTGGGTGTTTTTCCTTCCCTCCCGAGTCACTTCTCCCCCCCCACCCCCAGCTTCAAACCTGCAGATCAAGTTAGATCTGGCTGTCGATCTGCTGAAGGAGCGGGCTACATCCCTCTCTCTCTCTCTCTTTCTCCCTCTTCGCGCCCTCCCCTCCAAAAACACCCTTTTATGTATATGCATGTATACATATGGTTATTTTCTCCTTTATTTTCCCGGTGGCAGCTCGAAGATCCAGAAGCATTCGACGTTCTGACACAGCACGTTGAGCCTGATGCCGAATCCCATCGGAAAGAAAAGAAAAGGAAGAAAGAAAGAAAGAAAGAAAGAAAGAAAGAAAGAAAGAAAGAAAGAAAGAAAGAAAGAAGAGAAAGCTTCAAGCAGGAGGGCCGTTTCTGTCTTTGGTTATCTAGCTGTATGAGTGTTATCAAGCCATCATAAAGCTAGATAACCGAAAGTAGAAATGACTTCCAAAGACTTCTGGGAAGAGAGAGATGGAAAGGAAAGGAAGAGAAGAAAGAAAAGAAAAGAAAAGAAAGAGAGAAGGAAAGACAACTCGTGGCCATGGACACAACTGGAGGAATGAGCAAGCACGAAAGCAGCCAGAACAGATCAAGCTTTCTTTTTTCTTTTTCTTTCCCTTTTCCCCCTTTTAATCTACCAGGTCTTTAAACTTAATGTTCAAGGAATTCGCCTAGCCTCTCTTCAACACAGGTATCCTTTTATATATCAGTAGTTGTACTCCTAATTTGTTCATTCTTTGGTCAGTGATTCCGTGCAGTTCTTTTCAAGGGATTGTGCCAGGAACTTGATGTCTTTGTTTTTTTTAATCAATGAAATTAAATCCAAGGTGAATGTTTAGGAATCGGGATAGCTTTGAAAAGAGAGGATGGCCGGGAACAGACCAGCAGGCACCTGTTCAGATGGGGTGGGGTAGCAGGGAGGAGGAGGAGGAGGAGGAGATGCTGCCAAACACATTCTCAAAAGAATGTCTTCTAGCCACTGCACAGCTAAGAAAGAAAGAAAAAAAGCCAAATAAAACTCATGGATCAAAAGTGATAAACGTGGGCTGGAACCTGTAGTTGGAAAAGTAACTTGACAAACCTTAAGGAGTGTAAAAAAAGGAGTGGGAGAGGAAGATTGGAGAACCTCCACAATTGGTGGGAGTAGGTGGTGACTAAGGAGGGATTAGGTTGTAGACTTTTTAACAATGCCCCTTTGCAAATTAATCCGGGCACCCGGCCTCTACCAGTTTATGGAATTGCTCTCCACCACCGCTCCCCTCTCCCCGTCTCACAAGGCTTCTCATGCCCCCACTTCCTCGGTTTCTTTTTTCTGGGTTGTTATAAGGCACTCCCTCTCTCCACCCCTCCCTTTAAATTCTGTCCCTCTGTGAGGTCAAGTTCTTGATAATTTGATCACTTTTCATGGACTTTATCTGCCAGCTTTGTGTACAGCTAGGGGGTCCCCACATAGAGTGAAGTGAAGCAGAAATGAAGGGGAATTTTTGAATAGAAAGCAGCCGGGATTTTGCAGCCAGGCCTTCACACTGGGAGACTCTGCCTGCATACAAACTACCTGTTTGAATGGCGGAGACTTTTCTTCCTCTCTCTCCTCCCCCCTGCCCCATATTGCCCCCTTCTCTGAGTTGCCTCAATGGTTAAGATTCACAAAGTCTCCTTTACCTCACCGCAAACCCCAAAACATAATATATATTACAATGTCTAGCAAATAAAAAAGCTATTGGGCGATATCTGCATTCGGTTCCCATGGTAACACAAAGAACCACGCTAGCTTGGCCTAGCTTCTCTCTTTGGGCACGTTGGAGTTCCCTGTTTGAGACAAATGAGCAAGTTTTTTTTTCTTCTTCCCCTTCTTGGAGCCAAACCTATTCAAGTCTCCATCTCTCTCTCTCTCCCTCTCCATCTCAAATCAAGCCACCAAAACCATTCATGCCAGCATTTCACTATTTTTCAAAAGTCTGGCTGAGATTCCTATTAGAAGATACTGTCACTCTGCTGAAGCCTCCCTAGGAAGTTCTCCCAAAGATCCAGGGATTATTTCCTACCTTCTCTTCAAGAGTGAACAGCTTAGTGCTGTTTGAACTTAAACTTCTTATGTTTAAGGGGGAAGGGTTTCTAAACCTGGGAAACATTGTGTAGATGTAGCTCCAATGGTAGCCATTCAAAGGCGTTAGAGAAGCTTGTAGTATCTGAGCTTCAGGTAACTATGCATTGTCTCCAGTTGGATGGAGAACACGAGCTTCCTTTTACATCAAGGCTAGAGCTGATGGTTGACCTTCAACCCAGCACCTTAGTCCATCACTGTATTGTCTGTATTTTCACTCTGCTTCAAACAAGGGGAGTAAGGGGGAGTGTTTGCACACCTTGGCCTTTGTAACAATCAAAACCACTTCTTTCACTAGCAAGAATTACCAGTGGATGTCTAACTCCGGCATTCATTGACAGTACGTGTGTATTCTGTGTATGTGTGATTGCATCTTCATGGCTCCATAATGGATAAACCTTGAAGAGATTGGTTGTCTGATTCTTAGAAGACAAAGCTTTGTTGAAGTCAGCTTGACTCCTGTGACACCATGATAGCTACATGCAAATAGTTTCTCATTGCTTTTAAAAACAACAACAACATCTCAACCTGGGCTATAGCTGTAGGATTTCTCAGTGATCTCCTTCCCTTCAGAAGTCAGCAGCATGGTCATAGGATACATTAAAAAAAAGTTAAAATGATGTCCACCAAGGTCCATATGTCTTTATGTATGTTGCATGTGTTCAGTGGTTGACCTCTTCACCATATTGTATAAGCACTGCCAAATATAATTTATGCAATAAATGGCAGTGAAACAAACCAGGACTTAACCTGATATGTGAACTGAGCTGCCCATTGCAGGATCCAATTGGGGTTGGTCATTGGGAAACAGAGATTTCATCTTCTGAGTTTTTTGATTTGTGCTGGAGCCCATCTTCAGGGAACTTCTTTCTAGCAACGGTTGCTATTAGTCGTGGTATTCAGCCCATTTGCACTGGTTCGGGTGAACCGGTAGCGACGATTTGGCGTGGGTTACCAAACTGGTAGTGACTTCTGGCTAGCCACGCCCCCAATCCAGTCACCTGGTCGCCGCTCGCTCACTTGCTCTGCCCACCCAATGCTCGCTTACCCCGCCTGCCCAATGTTCACCCCGCCCAGTCATTCCTCACCTCCTATGCGACACATTGGGTCCTCGTGGCTTGCCTTTCTAACCTGACTTCCCACGTGGCTATAATATCACACACTCTGCTAGAGAGAAGTTCTCTGAGGATGGGCTTCAGCATGAGTCTGAAAACTCAGATGACTAAACCTCTGGTCCCAGTGATTGACCCATATTGGATCCTGCAACATTATCCTGGGATGTGTATATTTACCTTCATTCGTAAGCAATGTGGGAAGTGACCTTGAGATCTTCTGTACATGCCATGGAAGATCTTAATCACTGAATTTACAGGCCTTTTGTTGTTGTTGTTGTTGTACAATGCTCTTTTTTGTGAGATTGGCTAGGCCATCTCACTGATTTCTGCACCATTCCTCCATGAAGTCACCATACACTTATACAGAGCACTGCTGAGTTGCTGTCTCACCCACAAATATGACCCAAATTTAGACAAAGCAGCCTTCCTTTCAACTTTCCCAGCTGAGGGGAATGACATGATTCTATTGTACATATTCAAAGTAGTTTTCTTTCAAAATGGAGTGACCCACAGCTAGATCTCTGGGATAATGTAAGCGAAGGGCTTTTGAGCTCAGAAATGATTTAATGGTGGTGATCAAGGTGGTGTTTATTGTTAGTGAGCACACAGATAGATGTATTTCTCTAGGAGGAAGCTGTAATGGTGTCCATCCAACTTCTCCATGGGTGCCCTTTTCGATTCTACCTTTCCCAGAATTATAGACTTCTCCAAAGAACTAGGACGTTGTGTACTGTGTATGCTCATGTGAGCCTGACTATTTGTGCCTTGAATAGGAACTCTGGATTGAATTCTTCAATGATCCATTTGTTTGTTTTCCTGGCTGTCTATGATACTCTCAGAAGTCTTCTCCAACACTAATATTTAAATGCATCAATACCGTAGTCTTTCTATTTTGCTTCTTCAAAGATAAACACTTGTTTCGAGAGAGAGTCCTAGAGAAGACACGTACGATTCTGATCTTTGCTGGTATAGACATATCCTGGCACCTGGATATCTTTTTCCATTGCTTGATTGCTGGCTGAAAATTCTGTTTTCTGATAGCTATTTTGGTTTCTAGGGATGATTTGAGAGGGAAATTTTTAAGGATTTGCAATAGTTTTAGGATTCCACAGCATTTTCTTTTGCATTTGGGCTCATCTTTTTCTACTCATTGTACATGAATGTCTGATAATAATATGATCCAAGATCTTCCTGGGAGGTGAAATAGGAGATTGGTGATTTTATTTGTTGAGTTCTGTGATCAATGGCTGCAAACGTATGCATACTCATTTGGAAATGACACCCTGATAGCTTTATTAGGGTTTACTTCTATCTCCATCGAACTGCTTTCTAGTTTTTTCTTTATGTTTTACTCTGGGAAGAGTAATCTGATGTAAAATGTTAAAGAACATCAGACCTGGTATTTATCATTTAGAAGGTATCACTGAACAGGAAATTTTCCCATTTGCTGAAGTCTACATGTAGTACCAGAATTTAAAAAGTGCAATTTTGGGGGAACTTTAATTCAGTTGTAGCATATAATCTTGGGAAAGACAAAGAATGTACCATTCACTGTTGAGCCTTCTAATGGAAAAGTAGAAAGGAAGATATCTTTATAGCAGCCCATTTTATTATTTCTAAGCCTCCTGAAAAAGTATTCAGGGCAATGAGGTAGAAGTGAAAAAGGGTTTTTCCTTCCTTCTTTCCTCCCTCCCTCCCTCTTCTCTCCTTCTCCTCCCCTCCCCTCCCTTCCCCTTTTCCTCCCTTCCCCCCTCCCCCCTCCCTCACTATCATGAATAAGGTGTTGGCTCAAACCAGCAGAGATTTTCAAGTTCTTAATCTAGCACTTTTTAAAATTTCAAAACCACAGTGTTCACATTGGGCGTTATCCAGAAAAAAAAATAATTATGGTTAAGCATTGAATGCATTTGTGATTTGGGCCTTCTAAAAGTCTCCCTTTTCAAAATCAGCATCAGAATGAGCAGACTTGACAAAATATTGAATGTGCGAAACACCTGGGCTGCTCTGATGACAATCGATGTTCTTCTTTTTTTCCTGCCTGCTGCTTCTCACCATCCCATTTCTTTCTTATTTTGCCCCCCATCCTTTCAGTTCTGAACAGCAGTATGAGTTATGTTGGCCATTTACTGGGGGAGAGAGGGAGAGAGAGGAAGAGAGAGAGGTAGATGCATTGCCAAGGAGGCAAGGAAAGATTGGCATAAATGTGCATGTACATATGCAAATGTATAAATAATTACTATAATTTAAATAGAAACAGAGTATATCTCAGCAAAGCAGGGAAGACTATAGCTGGCTAAGTGGGGTGCCCAGCTGCTAACCACTATCAGTCACCTTTAAGACCCCAGCTGTGATTTCTGCTTATAGGTTTTTAAAAAAAATCTTTAAACCAGATTAGATGTCAGAGCCCTTGAAATGAAGACAGTTCGGGTAGCAGCTTGGTAGATTTTCAAAGAGAACTGTCCTTTGCAAACTAGCATTTGTGGCAACTCTGGGTCCATGAAATCATGGCAGCCGGTTGGCACAATAACTAAAATGAGAGTAGCTCTTGATTATTGCAAAGTGGTGCTTAGACTACTGTATGTCGTGCTCTCACTTTTTTCAAAGTTTCCTTCTGGGAAATCAGTTTCTGTTTTGTTTTCTTTACTGGGTTGTCAGGATGTTTGACCATTTCTTGCTAATTTCTCTTGTGAATGGTTTCATACTGGTAGCAGATAGTGTTCCAATGACAGGCGTCATCTGTCATAGCCTCCTGCAAGAAGAAAAGGGCAGAGAGCAACAATGGATGAAATACGCATTGTGATGTTAGGATGTGATTTACAAAAGCTTGGCATTTGGGGTGCAAGTTCCAAAAATTCTAGGTTTTGCATCATTTGCAGTATATTTTTCTTATTGTCCCAGCTGTTAGATCTGGGTTGCAAAAATCTGGATGACTACTAGAAGGCAGCAAAAATTATTTTGGGTCTCTCTTTGCTGCCAGCTAATCAGCGCCTGGAGTTCTGAACTCAGACCAGACATCCTGACTGAGATGGATTTTGAAATAGGTAGTTGAAAATAGGAAGTTTGAGATTCTTGAAAGAAATTGACTGGTTCAGCCCTAATTCAAATCAAGAACCTTTGTTAATTACTGTAGGATGTGCCCAGGGTTTTACAGCTTTAGCTTGCTGGGTTCAACTGACCAATGTTCCCCATGTTGTTCTATTTCAATAATCTCTCTTGCCTAGCCGCTGACTAAATGAAATAAACTAGCTGGTTTTGCATAGTGTGTTAAGGGATTATTTGAACAAGACAAGAACTATATACTGGTATGAACAATATTATTTTCCCTCTAAGAAAATTTCTTGCGGTTAGGATATGTGTGACTTCTCTTATTTGCTTTACCACAAGAAGTTTACTGTTTTGGTTTTGGTAGCAGTGCAAATATATTTTAGTGGAACTGGTGAATTTAATTAGTTGCTAGAAATGTTTCAGATTTGAGGGGCTGCCAGAGAGAGGAGGAAAGGGTAAAGCTATTTTCTAAAGCACCTGAAGGCCAGACAAGGAATAATGCATGGAAACTGAACAAGGAGAGATTTAACCTGGAAAGAAGGAGGAATTTTCTGACAGTAAGAATGATCAATCAGTGGAACAGAAGTTGCCTTCGGGAATTGTGGGAGCTTCATCACTGGAGGCTTTCAAGAAGAGATTGGACTGCCATTTGGGTGGGGGTTGGACTAGATGACCTACAAGGTCCCTTCCAACTCTGTAGTCAGATTCTGGTAAATATGAATGAAATATGTTCTGAGTGTTCAAAAGCTCCTTATTGGTGAATCAGAGTCACTTCATCAATGTTAAAAAGTTGCAATTGAAGTGGTCAGGATTTTTCTTGCTTCTTCCATGTGAATATTGCATAAACATTTTAATCCACCACTTCTCAGGCGTGTGGTCACATGAATTGTTTACAAAGTGTGTACATCTATTTAGCTAACTAGTTCCCTTGATTTATTGTATTTGGATATCTATGTAATATGTGGGGGGCATTATTACCCCTCTCCTTTTGCTGATGAAGAGGGAACTTGAGTAATAGCATCTTGAAAGGGCCAAGCATTCATGTGATGGGACTTGAACTTGTGAGCAAGAGACCAGGTCTACCCATCACACCAAGCCACAATGTGGCTTGCTTGGATTCATTTAGCATTTTGTATGTTTAAACTTCAAAGCTTAGCTCAGCCAGTTGTGGTTTGTTCAGTAAGCTGTGGCTAAGCACACATTGGGCTGAGAATGCTTTGTGAGTTAGAATCATGCACATATTCAAATATTTGGTTTCAAGGTGGCTTGGCTGAATCATCGCTTTGAGTTTTCAAAAAAATTCTTCAGATCAACTTGGTGTGTTGAATAGAATGGGGGAAGGGGTGTTTCTTCAAAACTGATTCTAAAACTTGATCTGTGTTTGAAAACATAACAATTCTAAACCCATTCTGAAATGGATTCAGCAGCCTGAACAGCAAATCTGAATGGAATAGACTCTTTTTTAAAAACTGAATTGCAAGTCTAAACTGAATCTTTTTTTAAACATGAATCTGACCAAGCCTAATTACTATGTGGTGACCTTTGGTGTGTAGAAGTTTGGATCCTCACATGGGAGACATGATAGCGGTCTTCCAATATTTGAGGGGCTGCCACAGGGAGGAAGGGGTCAAGCTATTTTCTAAAGCTCCTGCCAGACAAGGAATAATGGATGGAAACTGAACAAGGAGAGATTTAACCTGGAAATAAGGAGAAACTTTCTGACAGTGAGAACAATCAATGAATGGAACAGCTTGCCCTCAGAAGTTGTGGGAGCGCCATCAGTTGAGACTTTCAAGAAGAGATTGGACTGCCATTTGTCAGAAATGGTGTAGGGTCTCCCGCTTGGGTGGGGGGTTGGACTAGATGACCTACAAGGTGCCTTCCAACTGATTATCTGTATCTGTATGGTCCATGAATGCTCACAGAGAAATATCTATTCTTTAGTATGAATGTACCATATAGGATGACCGTGAAGCTTGCATGGTAAAGAAAAACATATTTCACCCTGATCTCTTACAAGAAAGTAATTTTAAAA
Organism: Notechis scutatus; assembly: GCF_049901735.1. Lineage (NCBI taxonomy): Eukaryota > Metazoa > Chordata > Lepidosauria > Squamata > Elapidae > Notechis > Notechis scutatus. Next base: position 9,406,344 of record NC_142019.1, on the reverse strand, counting down.
AAAATCATAATAGCCCTCTATTAAAAAAAACAAATGTAAGTAGCTACTAGTCATTCTTGGATTTCAATTTTTCCTTTGTTCTTCCACCATAGTCAAGACTTGATTATTTTTTTTCCTCTGGCAAACTCCTCTTCTTTCCATTCATCTATCTATCTATCTATCTATCCATCCATCCATCCAAACCCATATTTTTTGAGGAATCCAGGAGACAGGATTAATCCCCAGAATAGATGGTCTAATATGGCCTGAACAGAAAACAAATATATAATAGGTGTACAATTGGGGTGGGCAAACCTTTGATGGCTGGATTGGATAGGAGCCCAGGGGGTGAGAATATAACATTGAAGAGGTGGTCTTACATCATATTTGTAGACTCCACTGAGAACTTATGTATTTTCTAGGGATTTGCAGATTCCCTTGCTACTTTAATGAAATGGCTTTAAGACTTACACTTCAGGGGTTCGTGTGTGCTTCTGTGTCTCTGTAATTCTTGATTCAAAATGGTGGGAAATTTCCACCCTGATCCTTGGTAATTGTTATAATAAAGAACTTCAGGGTGCAGGAAAGAAAGAAAGAAAACTGAAGGAATTAGAAATGTTGCTCTGGGGCCTTGGATTGCTCACCCTTCCAGACAGAGAAGTATTTTGGTCTCTGCAAATGGGGGAACAGAATAGTAAGTGAGGGTTTCTTTTTTTCCCCTTCTTCTTGTCAACTGTCTTGGTCAGTTGGTCTCTTAGAAACCAAAGCTGCTGTTCCTATAGAAAGCTTAGTTCCTTTCACCTTGGGCCTGGCTTAAGCACCACTTTACCACGATTCCTCCATTCAGATCTGGGCTCCTTAACAGTGTTGAGATGGCAGCCATTTGAAAAGAAGGGACAGCCTTGAATTGCAGAGCCTTGGGGCATTCTAATTGGTTTTTGGTTCAAGGGGCTACTGGATTTGTGAAAAGCCCTAAGGTACCTTTCCCACGCCAGGCTTCAGTTCTTCAAATTGGGATGGGGAGAATGGGGAGAGAGAGGGCTGGAAAGTTGGCTGAAATGGGGAAGAAATAGCCAAGGAAATTATGATTTTGGAAATGAGTCTGGAGTAACTCACAGCCTCGCCCCACGAGGGGAGAGATAATTTTATGCTTGATAAACTGAATTAATCTATTTTATACATTCCCTTCCCCTCCCCCACCTTGAGGCATTGTATAGGAAAGGCTGGCTTTCCACCTAGCTAACTTGCCAAGCAAGTGAGCCAAATTTGGGCTCCTTGGGATACATGAACGTGGCCAGCTATGGCTTATAACAGATAACAGATAATCAGAGTTGGAAGGGACCTTGTAGGTCATCTAGTCCAACCCCACCCCCCACCCCACAAGCGGGAGACCCTACACTATTTCTGACAAATGGCAGTCCAATCTCTTCTTGAAAATCTCAAGTGATGACACTCCCACAACTTCCGAGGGCAAGCTGTTCCATTGGTTGATTGTTCTCACTCTGTATCAAACTCTGGTTAGGTGAACTAGGGCATAACAAAATGTGTGAACCCTTTCCTGATCTAGAGATGGTGAAGCTGAATTGGCTTATAAAACAGGGCTAAAGGAGACTCCGTAAATTCATTGTGTGAACCTTTGAGTCCCTATTTCCAATTGTTACCCGATACTCCAACTAATGCATCAACCTGAACCGTAGGCATATCCAACCCCATCTTTTAATAAACCCTCATCCCTGTTTCTAGTAGAATTGCTGCTGATAGAATGACTTTGATTTGCACCAGCTTGCTTTTCTTTATGCAAGCTGTATATCATGATCTTTATTTTTTTTCAGAGCAAGCAAATTAGAATGCAGCAAGAATGCATTTGCTGATTTGGGTAGTTGTTCCTGATGGAGTTTCCTTCTTCACCATGTGCACCAAAATACGGAAAGAGCTAGGTTGCCACCTGTCCACCTTCCAAGGTAGATAGATTATTGTATGGCTAGAATTCTATCCATTAAAATATTGTGAAGAGAAGGACCAGGGGAGGCAGGACAGCAGTTTTCCAATATTTGAGGGGTTGCCACAGAGAGGAGGAGGGGGTCAAGCTATTCTTCAAAGCACCTGAAAGCCAGACAAGGAATAATGGATTGAAACTGAACAAGGAGAGATTTAACCTAGAAATAACAAGAAACTTTCTGACAGTGAGAACAATCAACCATTGAAACAGAAGTTGCCCTCGGAAGTTGTGGGAGCGCCATCACTTGAGACATTCAAGAAGAGACTGGACTGCCATCTGTCAGAAATGGTGTAGGGCCTCCTGCTTGGGCAAGGGGTTGGACTAGATGACCTACAAGGTCCCTTCCAACTCTGTTAATTTGTATGTTCGACTGTATTTCCCCTTCCTTCTCTTTAATACCTCAGGAAATAGGGATGTGGGGGCTTAACATATTGCTTAACTACTGAGCTTAACATATGCTTCTGGCCTTCTCCAAGACTATCCCAAAGGTGCTTTCCCCCCCACCAAGAGTGGACTTTCTGTTTTTCCTTTGAAAATGTTTCACTTCTTATCCAAGAAGCTTCTTCAAGCCATTTTCATGACTCCCTACACAACCCTTCTTGCAGTTTCACTTTGAAAGAGTCTGATGAAGTTTCTAAACAGGTGATTTTATTGGCTAGTCATTTACAGATTGCTTAGGTGGGGGAGCTGATAGACTTGGAAGTTCTAAAATCATCAGCCTACCTGTTGTGACCTGGTCATCTGAACATCAGCACTGATGATGGCAAAGGAATATTGAATTCCCTTCTCTAACAACATTGGGAAGATTTATAAATTGCTCTCTGTGTATTAGGATGGCTGCTTGCCAAAAGTGCTTATTTATGAGTGCTTTAACAACAGCTGAAAACAGGTGCATCTATTTGTTAACTATGGGTACATGCAACAGCTTAATTAATGCTGTAATTATTCAGGCAATGCATTTTAGATTTGCAAGTAGGATACACCATGAATGTTGATGTTATGGGATGCTGCTGCTAAGATTTCACCTACCATGTTCCTTTTCTCGTTTTCAGCTTTGCTAGGTAGCAATTGGTCATCCCTTTATGTTTATGAAGAACATTCACTTCTTTCTGGTCAGTTTTCAGAGAGCCTTCAAAATACATTGACTGGACTTTGTACATTGCCCTAATTACAATGTCTTTAACTTGATTTCTTGAAAGCCCTATCTGGTTTGTTGGTCAAGTAGAACATTCGGTTTTTTATTCTGGAATGTTTTTTTTTTTTTTTAATAATGGTAGAGTCAGAAAACTAAGTTCATTGAGGGTGCAATGTTGATGGCTGGTTGTGTCTAGCAAGAATGTAGTTGCTTGGTGATTCTGTTGCTATTTGCTCTTCTGGATTTGGCGATGGCCACAGTGCTCATTAGATGGTCTACCTAGGTCCTCCATGTTTTGAAAACAATCTCAGCAGAAAGCCACAGACAAGATGTTTTTAGGAATATGTTAGTGGTTGCTAAACTATAAGCTATAGCTTAGTGACTACAAATCCAGAGCTGCTTCTTGCATACATGCTGTGAATTGGACTAGCGCCTTAGGCCATACAGTGGTTTGCTTTGATTTTTATGTGGAATCTGGTTTTTGGTTTTATTGTGAAAACATAACTTAAATCTCTCTACTTCTTCTCCTCTTCCCTCTCTTTCTCCCTCTCTCTCTTGTTCATTTTTCCACACTTTATTTTTTTCTTGAAAATTCTTAGATTGGTATGGTTAGGTTTTCTTAATAGATTTGATTAAAGACTCATCGAAATAAGGAATCATTATTCACTGATAGAGTTTAGGAACACAGAGTTTAGGCTTGATATACTTCATCTTTGAGGACAAAGGAAAAAGGTTGCTTCCTCCTCGACTCTTAACATTCACCACTATCAAAAGACAAAAGAAAAAAAGTCAACAGCCAACCTAACTCCATACAGGATTATAAATAAAGAAGTTCCATTTTTCTAAAATAAGTTGACATCACTAGTTTTTCCAATTTGGTGCTCTTTGGTTATTTAAATTATGAATTCTGCAACCCCCAGCCCGATTACAGGGCTATAAAATTATGTACCGTTTTGGACAAATGTTTCAGCCCTGTAGTAATCCTACTGAACGTCAGTCTACCATGCTAGTCTAGAGTGAGTTAGACAGATGTTTCCCAGTTTGTTAATCTTTGGCTCTGAGATGATGACTACTTTGCTTTCCTGCTTGAGGGACAATTAGATGATCTTTCTCCTCCTTGCCCAGCATCTTAATTACTACACCACATTGCACTGGCATGTGTGTGCACATGTATATGTGTTCCTGTGTGTTCCTTTTAAGCTGAGAGCAGCTCTGATGTCTCTGATTACAGAGCTGCTACACACAGCTGAAGATAAATGTGTCATATTAGAGAGAGTATCAGTGGGGATTGAATGAGAAAGAAATGAAGACTATGGTTACTCAGTGGAGCATTTAATACTCTGTGGATTTGTTTTTTGTATTTTTCGCTTAGAAAAAAATGAAAGGATAAATATCTCATCAGGATATGGGTTAAGCCTTCTTCCTTGCTTGACAATTGTTCCTAGCATTTGGCCACAAGGAACGCAGATTGCACCTCTTGAGTGTTCTGTACTTTGGCAGAATGATTCTTATTTTAGATCCTACGTGGGATGTGAGCCTTTGTATCTTTAAGCTGATCCTTCTTCTTGGTTGCTTAACATTCAAAAAAGCTGGTTGGGCAGTCAGTTGGGAGTCAGATTTGAAATTCATCTCCCTCTCTATATATTATTACATGCACACGATGTGTGCATTTTAAACAGAAACATTGCTGTGAATGTTTGATGCTGGTGAATGTCAACACAATCCTATGAATGTCTGGAAACAGCTACATCTCTGAGTGGCTAGGTTCAATGCAACTTGCCTGCCCATCCTGGGATTCCTTTGGTTTGAACACAGCATGTTGCAGAAACACAACCAATGGGGCTTGTAAACTATAGTGCATGCCTTAGCTGGTTCTGTGAACCAGCTGTTTCTGATTTATCCAACAAGCCTCGGATAAACCATGTACAATATGCAATGCCAGTCTGTTTGTTAGTGTTCATCTGTATATCTTTGCAATATCTATATAGCAGTGGAGTGGCCTAGAATACAAATCCAAAGATTTGAAGATATATTTCAGAATGCAGGAGGTCCAAAGGTGCTTTTCCAAAAGTCAACTGGATTTCATTGTTCTTTGGAGACGTTTTGCTTCTCATCCAAGAAACTTCCTCAGTTTTGACTTCAGAACTGAAGAAGCTTCTTGGATGAGAAGCAAAACATCTTCAAGGAAAAACAAAGCCCAGTTGCTTCTTGAAAAACCACCTTTGGGATAACCATAACCTGGATGACTGAGAATGTCCATAGACAAAATATGGGAGGGTACAGTCAGAACCTCTGTCTACAATTCCTTAAACCGAAAACATCTTCTCCAGGAAAGATGTGTGATCTTGGGAAAGCGCATGGTGTGTTGCAGTAAATATGCCATTTGTACCAGTCATGTTTTGAAATGTCACGTCTTCGGTCCCAAAGTGCTAATGCACCACTCTAATATCTATTTGGGGCATTCTCAATTTTATCCGGATTATTATTAGTCTTCAGAATAATTTGGCAACATCCCCAAATTTTGGAACACGAATCTAAGGAAAGATTTTGAGGATTGTGTGCAGGAAAGCCAAGAATGATCACACCTAGCTTCCAACCCTTGGGTGAGGTTTGTGTTTGTGTGTTTTTCCTCTAAGAATCACACTAAAAAGGCTGTGGTACACACATTTTTCTTATCTTCAGTTCAAACGGCAATGCAACACATATCTGCATTTAGATTTTCATCTGATACAGAAAAGCATGCAGTTGGGTGTGATTGGCTTTCCTTATCTCAGTAGCAAGGTCTGTTTTGCATATAGTGACAAGGAAAACCCCTTTGTAAGCTAAATAAGAATATCATTTTATTGCTAGTCTATTTTTCTCCTTTCCCTTCCAGCACCCCCTTCTCCTAATTCCCTGGTGTATCCATCAAAGATTTATCTTTGCTTTCCAAAGCTGTTCCATTCTTTGATTTGAGAGGTGTTGAAATGCTTATTCTGATGTACATCCACAGATAAAAGAGACACCAATTTAGTTCCAACTGGACTTTTCTCCCATTCGAGGTGTATATAAATTTTCTTGCATGTACACACACAATGGGTTGACGCTGATGGATTTTTATAAACACTTGAATGCAAACATCCAGGTTTTAGAACCGTGTTGTCAACTTCCATGTTAATTCTACTCTAAATCCTTATTTAAATTTCTCATTCTTTCCTCACACCTCTCCAGTAAAGATGTCTTCTGATTTAAAGAATGTTTATTTCACCAACTGCCACTTAACTGATTAAAATAGATGCGTTATTAAAACACGATGCAAAGGATGTTTTTGGTAAGAATTTTTTTTTTGAAGATTGAAGCAATTTGTTCATTTAACACAGCAGCAACAGATATCTCCTACTCCATGCTGCAATTAATATTTTCTCTAGACAAACCTCCTTGCTCCAAAAGAGTGACTAGAAATTACACAAGCACACATCTTGCCTTCTCAGTAATTGAAAATTTCCTATGAACAGTGAATCAACTTGTATTTTAGCTGATTAATCTGTTGATTAAAAGCTCTGGATTAACTGACCGCTAGCCATATAGCCCAGCTGTGTTTAAAGCAGGGTGGGCTTCAAAATTTTTAGCAATGGGTTCTCTGTCCGGTTGCTGGGTGGGTGTGGACATGGTGGGCGTGGCCTAGTTGGCCTCCTGCATCATGGGGGGGCATTTTTGCCCTCCCCGGGCTCCGGAGGCTTTTCTTGAGCCTCTGGGAGGGGGAAAATGGCTTCCCCAGACTCCGGAGGCAGGCCCATTTCTGGCCTTCCCAAACTTCTGGGAGGCCTGTTTTTCACCCTCCCCAAGTCTCCATGAGTGCCCTGCACTTACCTGCATCCAAAACAGGCTGCGTGGGGACTCCTGGGAGGAGCAGGGTGGGGTGGGTGGGGCCAGCCAGGAGTGGGTTTTGGGGGTTCTCTGAACTGCACAGAATCTTAGCTAGGGGCTCTCCCGAACCCCCAGCAGCCCAGCCCTGGTTCAAACATCACAATAATTTTGGTGGGTATGTAGGTGTGTCTCTCTCAGGTGTGTCCAGATAAAAGAGATTATCTGTTGATAGCTCTGGTTCGCATTACTTGCCTGCAATAGCAATGCAATAAAAACATATTGCATAAGAAGTGTGTATGTGTATATATGTGTGTGTGTGTGTCTGTGTCAGTGATGGCTAACCTTTTCAGCTTGGTGTGTCGAAAATCGGGGAAAAAGTGTAGCCTTCCTCGGGTCGTGTGTCACTTCAAGAAATATCAATAATTTGGTTTATGACGGACTGGGCTAGGGTGATCACACAGGGCTGTGAAACTCGTCTCCCTGGTCTCAGGGCTGCAGGTGCAGGATGTGGGGATCGGAAGGCCACCTTACAGGGCTGTGAACCTCATGGATCTCCTTTCCTCCTGTAGCGTTCCTGAGGTAATGAAACTGACAAACCTCAGTTTATGGCGGTTAAAACTGGTTCTCTGCTGCAAAGATCTTGTGGCAGCGGTGACACCACGCCTCCATGCAACAAGCAGGGAGCAGGGATTGGAGCAGAGTACAGGCAGCCTCTAAATTTTTTATTTATTTATTTATTTATTTATTTATTTATTTATTTGATTTGATTTGATTTGATTTGCCAATTGTTTACAAGATAATAAGTATAAGTGTATACATAGTTGTGAATACATGAAATGGGTACATATAAGAAAAATAAAAGAAGAATAAGAGAAACAATAGGACAGGGACGGTAGGCACGTTGGTGCGCTTATGCACGCCCCCTACAGACCTCTTAGGAAAGGGGTGAGGTCAATAGTAGACAGTCTAAGGTTAAAGTTTTTGGGGTTTGGGGAAGAAACTACATGTGAAGAAACTAAATGTGCAGGTTTTCCCCACACCAACAGGTGTGTCAGTCAAAGTGCCTCGGCGTGTCACGAGTGACACGCGTGTCATAGGTTAGCCATCACTGGTCTGTGTGGCATCTGTCTAAGAGGCAGACAATAAATGTCTGTTCTTACTTTGTGTTCTGCCAATGAGACAGGTAAACATCACACATTTCAACTTCCTTGCCTTCAGCCACATCAAGAAAACAGTGACTAACTATTAATGGTAAGTGATGGTCCTAGTGTTAATTAGTATTTTCCTCCTTCTCATCCTTCCCGCAACTGTACCCCCTCCCCTTACGTGCCTCATTTTTTGTATCCCAGCCTTTCCCTTAAGGTGGTCCCCTTTTGTTTTCAAAGATAGAAGGAATATAAGTAGGGGTGACCCTCATGGATTTCAGCTGAAGTCTACCTTTATATATACAGGTCATCCTTGAGTTATGACCACAGTTGAGCTGCAAAATTTCCATTGCTAAGAGAGACAATGGTTAAGTGAGTGTTGTCCCGTTTTACAACCTTTCTTGCAGCAATCATTAAGTGAATCACTGCAGGTTTTAAGTTAGCAATATGGTTGTTAAGTGAATCTGGCTTCCCCATTGACTTTGCTTGTCAGAAGGTCACAAAAGGGGAATCCCAAGATACCACAATCATCATAAATATGGACCAGTTGCCAAGCGCTCACACTGTGATCACGTGAATACAGGGATGCTGCAATGGTTGTAGTATCAGGACTCCGGCAGTTGCCCGAACTAAATCATGAGCCTCGAGCCAAGCTTCAAAAACTATAAGGAATTTATTAGGAACGAACATGTTGGCACGACCTGTTTGAAGCCGATTCTGAGACACGTAATTCACTATCACCCTTGACCCTGGTTTCCTCCCACCCCTTTGGGTGCACCATAATTCATATTATCCAATGAAACACGTTCATAGCCAAGAGTCATCAATCACATTCTCCAATTAGAGATTTGCGGGGAAGAAACTCTGGTCGCTTAGTTACAATCTTTGCAAGGTAATAATGGAATGCACTTTCGGTTCCAAACTACTGCAATGCTCTTTCAAATTCCACCCCCTCCTCCACTTCTGTTCGTGGAAACCCTCAAACAGGCATAGAAATGTTTTATGAGTTGACAGGTAGATGTCAAAAATGGCCACAAGTCACCCTTGTAACTTCGCGTGATCACGAAACGAACAGTTGTATGTTGAGGATTACTTGTATGGAGAATGGAACTGCAGCAACTGCCTTTTTGAAACTGCTGTGATGGACCCAATGAAACAGCCACATAGTCAGATGGCACTTGGGAAGCTTTAAAACCTTCCAATAGAGGTTGGAATTCTTTGAAACAAATCTCTTAATTTGGAGGTTTATTGTTTTTAGACATAGAAGTTTTATTTCTCCATCAGAGTTCCATCACAGCCCTTGGTAATACTTTTCTCTCTGAATTTAGAGGAATACATAGCCTAACCCTGTGATGGCAAACCTATGGCATGTGAGCCCCAGGCAAACTTACCTCACTGCGCATGTGCATGCCTCCCAGCGGATTTTCGGGCCTTTTTCGGCCTGCCAGAGGCTTGAGAGACGCCTCTGCAGGCTTTGCAGGCCGAAAAATAGGGCCGTTTTGTCACTTCCTGTATTTCCGGAAATACCGGAAGTGACCAAACTTCTGCTATTTTTCAGCCTGCAAAGCCTGCAGAGGCTTCCTTAAGCCTCTGGCAGGCTGAAAAAAGCCTCAAATGGGCCGAAAATCAGCTGGGAGGCGCATGCAGGTAAGGGGGCAGCGGGGAGAGGGGGAATCTGTTCAAACCAAAGGAATCCCAGGATGGACAGGCAAGTTGCATTGAACCTAGCACTCACAGGTGATGTAGCTGTTTCCAGGATTTCCAGGATTTTCTAGGATTGTGTTCACATTCACCAGCCCCCCTTGAGATCAAATACAACATTGATGCGGCCCTCAATGAAATCGAGTTTGATACCCCTGATCTAGATGCTGTGGTCTGATTCAGCAAAAAGCTCTTCCTTCCTTCCTTGGTCTAAAAGAGAGATAAAAATAAATGCATCGATAGCTCTTGTCTTTTCTTGTGGTGATCCATTCCTGGCGCCACAGGTTTGAATAGACTATGAGAAGCCAATGGATCTTAACGACTGTAGTGGTAGGACTACAACAATCTTTGCAGGGAAAATCTTCTGACAACATTTCATCAAGATGGTTTTGATGGGAAAAGCATGTTTTGAATCAGATAATGTTCCTTGGTTGGACTTTTTTTTTTTATTGTGGTTCCATGTGCTTTAGTTTTCATGGGTCAAATGAGGTTGCTCTGAATTTCAGGATGATCCAAGCTGATTTGGAGCATTAATTCAGACGTTCACTTCCAAGAGTGAAACCAGGTGTCTATGAGGCCTACTTCAGCCCTGCAATAGCCAGGAGAGGCTTCTCTTCTGTCTTTTTGGAGGAAGTCTTGGGATTAGAAGATCTCATAGGTCCCTTCCAACCCTGTGAATCTAAGCCAAAGCACCATGCTGAGTGTAGCATGCTGCACGTTGACCTCAACAAGGCAAATCAAGGTAATCACATGCATTGCACTCCTATTCCCAATAAAGGAGAATATTTATAGCTCAGGGTTGAAATCAGGTGCTCTATGAACTTGGTTGTTTCCTTGCAGATGTTTCATCACCCAAACTAGGTAACAACATCAGTGCTAGTCCTGTCTGGAGATACACGGGGCCAAATTAACAGACTTTTTAAAAGTCTTAAAAACAAAACTGTGACCCTAATCTAAGAGATTAAGACAATATTTTTCTTCTCCTGGAGGGTTGCTTCATTCCTGCTTGTGTAATTTCCCCCCTCAAAATAGCCTGTTTTCGTAATTAGAAACCAATAGTTTTGAGTTTCTTCAAAAACTAAGGCCAGTTGCTGATCCGGTGCTTCTATCAACACCTTGCTATGCTGTTTTACTCAATCAAAAGCTTTTTTGGGGGTTCTCATTTGAATTTGTGAATGGGCACCTCTATACTTCTAAGGTTTATAAAACTTGGGATCTGAGCTATGTAAAAATGAATTTAAAATCAAAGGCGTGCATTGATTAAAACATGCTTCATAGGCAGGAGGGCTCCAAACTATTTAAACTTCCAGATGATTTTTTTTTTAAATCATGGAATCTCCCTACCTTATTATCCCAATTTGATGAAGGCAGTTGTTTTCTTTCACTTGTGATTTGCCTATTTTCCTTTTTGAAAAAAAAAAAACCCAAAAGCAAAATGAAGCATGGAATAGCTCAATAGCTGGACAATGTAATCATGAAGCGTCTTTCTTACAGAGCTTTGTAAGTTTCTCTCCTCTTTAAAATAGTAGCTGAAAGTAGCAGGCTGTAATTAAAAACAGTTCATGTGCAAGTTTTGGTCGCCTAAGACATTGCTTTGCAATTTCTCAAAAGTTTATTTCTTGTTTGAAAGTTGCTCCTCTATTTTTCCACCTTATTAACTATGTGTAAAATATTTCTTCTGGATTTCTCTCGGTGATCCTTTCAGGTTGATTTGCTAGCTGGAATTAGCAAGTGATCATTCAAGATACCTTTCTGGAACAGATATTTCTGTTCTTCTGCAACTTCTCTTGTTGTCCATATTCCCTAATATGTCAGTGTCCCAGATGAGGAGTTCCTTTCTGGTGTCTTCATTTGAGATTAAATAGAAATGTTGAGAAGCCAGAGAAGCTGACCATCCCTAGAGACGTAATTAAACAGTGAAAGAGTCACAGATAGGACATGAATACAAAGTGCTCAGCAACCTTCTGATTAGATAAGAACAAGAATCTAACAAACTCCAGCCAGGAGAATCCTACTAAACTTTTCTTCTTCTTTGAAGTAAACTCTCTTTTTTCTCTTTCAGAAAATTGAGTTTAAAAAAATGCAAAATGTTTTTATGCATGGCTCTAATTAAAATTTGGCTTCACAATAATTTCTCTGCATGGATGAGGGTTTTTCTTTAGAAAAATACATTGTTATAAATATTCAGGTAGGAAACATTCAGCTATACAAATGCCAAACATAGCCCAGTTGAATGTTTTCCAGTAGATATACATGTTTGTCTTAAAAAATTTCTTCTTCTTCTTCTTCTTCTTCTTCTTCTTCTTCTTCTTCTTCTTCTTCTTCTTCTTCTTCTTCTTCTTCTTCTTCTTCTTCTTCTTCTTCTTCTTCTTCTTCTTCTTCTTCTTCTTCTTCTTCTTCTTCTTCTTCTTCTTCTTCTTCTTCTTCTTCTCCTCCTCCTCCCTCCTCCTCCTCCTCCTCCTCCTCCTCCTCCTCCTCCTCCTCCTCCTCCTCCTCCTCTCCTCCTCCTCCTCCTCCTCCTCCTCCTCACATTAGAGGGCGAGTCCAGATACTGATGAAGTCCTACAGGCAGACAGGGAAGATATTTGACCAAACATCCAAAGAAATGGCTTGCTGAAATTCATTCATTCTTATGATTGAATGGTGCATATTAAGTCTGTCTTCTTTGTCAACCTCTCCCCTCTGCCTAAGCCCCTGTCGGTGGGCGTGTGAGCATGCACGAGTGCCTGCACCAACACTACCAATTGCTTTGCAAGCTTTCCCAATGCCAAGGGTGATTCTGTTTGCTTTCACACGGGTGCCGGAGGTCAAAGAACCTTGGCTAGATCGAGCACATTGAAAACGACCTCTCTCTCTCTCTCTCTGTGTGTGTGTGTGTGTGTGTGTGTGTGAGAGAGAGAGAGAGAGAGAGAGAGAGAGATTCACAGCAGCAGAGTTTTTAAACCTGGTGCACGAAAGCTGATGGCTTGCTCAGAAACCATATGCTGCTCCTCCCATACATAAATCCCAGGAACAATGTGTGTGTGTGTATGTGTGTGTGAACCTTCTGTATCTTTGACCACAGTTTGCGCGCCCACACACACACATACACACACACACTCCCACTTCTTCCTCTGTGGAAGGTTTTCTAATGCCAGGGAGATATGATCATTCTCACAGGACACATAGAAGCAGGGAGAGGACAAGAAAAAAAAAAAGCCTCTAGTCTTTGTGTCTGTTTAATTCAGTGCAAGTCCCTGGCCCTGGACTCTATGAATAGTGGCTTTGTGCAGGACTTTCCTAAGCCCCAACTGCGGGCACTTCTCCCATCCCTCCACCTTCTCTGCTCCGTGTTCTCTCCCTTGTTTCCCACCATCGGTTGCCTATTAGCAAACTAAATTATTTTTTTCTCCCCTGCGTTGCTCTCATTGATGGAAAACAAAAGAACTTCTAGCAGGGGTACAAACTCAGCTGGAGAAGAGAAAAGGGGGCAGGAATTAAAGATGCAACGATGATGATGATTTTGCTTGCGTGTGCTTGGGATGCAAAAAGGGACCCAACATTGGTCATTTTTAAAGGCTCCTTTTTTTCCTTTCCTTCCCCCCCTCCTCCTTAGTAGTCTTAATTTATGGGTAAGTGAGAATGTCAAGGAGATATGGGTTTGCTAGCTTGCAACAAGCAGGTGTGTTTGTGTGGGAGTCTGCAGAACACTTCCGCTGATGTTCCCACCAGTTGTCTGGAGCTGAATTCTGCCAGCTCACAGAAAGATCAAGATAATTTTTTTACAAAAATTCTACAGTCAAAATAAATTCTTTCTGGAGTCTTTGTGCCACAATAGACTATAGATTGGATGAGGAGATAACCTCCATTTATGTTAAGGAACCTACAAAAGCTCTAAAAAGAAATTTAAAAAAATGAACCAGGAACTTGTTAAGAGGGCAATTATTACTTTATTCCTTAGACCTCTGTAGGAAGGGAGTGAGGGAGAGCTAGCAGCAAAACATGTGTTGGAGCATCTGGATTCAAATCCCTCTCTTTCTGTGTGAGATCATAGAACAAGTACAACAGGTTGGAAATGACATTGTGACACAACACATATTTTCCTGTTTTAGTGTCAATAGACACTAAAACACTAGTGTCAGTAGACGAGTAGATTAGACTAGACTGGAATGGAATGGAATGGAATGGAATAGAATAGAATAGAATAGAATAGAATAGAATAGAATAGAATAGAATAGAATAGAATAGAATAGAATACTGTATTGGCCAAGTGTGATTGGATACACAAGGAATTTATCTCTGGTGCATAATCTTTCAGTGTACATGCAAACAACAGCAAAGTGATACATCATAGATCATAAATCATATGATACAATCATAAGTCATAAGATACAAACAACAATTGATAAGATCATAATATACCAAAGGGAGAAGGTAGTAGGAAAGATGAGAGGCGAGAAAGAGAAGGAGATGAGAAGATGAGAAAGATAAGAAGATGACAAGGATAATAGCAATAGATCCTACTCCATGGGTAAATATCTTCAGGCATAAGTCAGTGGTGTGGGAGTTAGGTGTTTAGCAGAGGTGTTTAATTATAATTAGGAATAGACTCCTATGCTCTGCCCTTCTCCACGAGAGTGTTTGGCTTTGTGAGAGTTGTTCAATACCTCATTCTTGAACAAAAGGACAATTGAGCAAGATACAAAAATGTTGTCCTGTGTCTAGGTTGGGGTGGCAATCTTTTAATAGCCAAAGTAGACTCAATTTTTTTTTTGATAAGGTGAATGGGGTTATGAAGGCAGAACAAGAATCAATGGATTTTTCCCTCTATATTTGGGGATCGCTCCTTTACCTTTTTAAATGGTAGACATAATTTTGTGCTGATGTCACTCAGAGGGCTTTTTTTGTTTTGTTTTGCTTCCCATCTCAAATGTTGTTGTGGGACTTCAAGGTGCCCACCTCAATTTAAACAAAGGGTTTCAATTCCCTATTAATTCCTGCATGTGTCCTCCAATGCTAATTTTTTTTCTTTTATGCCGATTTGTGGATAAAATACAAAATCACCCATCAAGTATGTGACAGCCTCCCTGAGATGGGGAATTTAAATTTGAATTTTCTCAGCCCAAGTAGCTTCATAACATTGTTATGAAGGGAGTGGGGAGGAGGGGGGGAATAGAAAAATCTACCTATGAACTTCTGGAAGGGAAAATGTAGTAAATGGATGAGAACAGAGGCAGAAGGGAAGAATATTATTCTTCCTTTCTCAAAAAATGGAAGAGAAATATTGGATTAATAGATAATACTGGGAGCAGGTAAAATGATGAGAAAAAATGTACATACATAACCATGTTTCATCTGAATTAGAACAAACCCAGCTTGTCTTCAGCAGTGGCCTTGTTTCAACTATGTGCTAAAGCATGCTATGGTTATTTTGGCTTTGTGACATTATGATGTGTGAAGTCGGCCATTATGGTGTCAAAACCATGGTTTATTGCCTGGTGGCATGTGTAAACCAGATCTTATTCCTGGCTAATATAAATCATGCCATGAATCCAGCCACAAACCTCTCCCTAGCTTTGCTTAAAATCTTATCCTTGAAGAGGACTTCTTGCCAAATAAAATTACTAATGTTAAATATTGGGAGACTTCCTGATTTTCCAGCATGTGTTATTTTTCAGAATGTATATATGTATAGAGAGAATGTATATATCTTTTCTATTTGGGGGGGGGGGGGTGGATATATAAGGCATCAATTTTTGCATGTATAAAAAATGTTTGTATAAATTCTGCAAGACCGTTACCAGCCTATCCTTGGATGAACATAGGACATCCATAACACTATTTTGGCATTTTCCCCCTGTAAGTTTACCGTTGAATTGCCATCCTGCCATTCTCCAAAGTCTGCATTTACTGTCTTTTTCTACTATTCATTTAAATAATGAGGTACAAATGGCGTCCTCTGATCAACCACATTGGGAGATGTTTGGTTCCTATTGAATCCGGCAAGATAGATAGCAAAGGTTAATTCTCACCCAATTAGTGAGTTGTGAATAGCTAGGAACAAAGTGCCAATTATCTTGGTGGCAGATGGGTTCATGCTTCAACTCCTAGAAGCAAGGTAGACTTGCCCTGTCAGAGATGTGACCAAAATTATTTTTTTAAAAAAACCAAGAGCAAGCAAGTTGTCTAACTGAGTCTGACCAAGATGGGTTTCTTGACAGGGGCAGGGTAAGCTTCTCCATAATCAACTTCTTTATTCAAAATATCAGAAAGCAAGCATTGAAGGTTTCAGCACCTGGGAGAGCTCCCAGAGAAAAAAAGTTGTTGCCCTAAAGTTTCCAAAATTTGATTTTTTGCAACCCAACACAGGAAAGGTCAGAATGATTGATGTTTATAAAAGAAATATCTCATCTTTTATTGAATGATTGACTCTTACTGAGCAGTAAAGTTGTGATACAGAAACAGATATACATTTTTTTAAAAATCCCAAAGGTAATAGGAGGGAAAATATCTCTTCTTTACTCCCCTAATGTAAAACTAGAACCTATCCTATTTCCCCCAAACAAAACAGCTGTGCAAAAGAGCAAAGTGGATGCATCCATTCATAGGGATTATCTCTCTGGTGGGCTTTATTTTTTCTTCTTGCATGTAACCATGGCATTATGCCCGTATGTCATACTGCGAGTAATGAAACTCTACCTTATTGTCTTCTGCACAGAGGCTGTGTGACATTCTGCTGCGGTGATAAGACAATGTGCTCTTTGGCAAGAGCAGCCACGACAATGGATGGAGGGCCATGGCATCTCTCTCTCTCTGGCTTAATTCCCTTGCCCTACTTCTTCCTCTTCAGTGCGCCTCTCCCCTCCTCAAACTCATCCAAGCTGTGTGGTACCCTCAGAGGACACGCACAGGAGGCAACGTGCACAAGAGAGAGACAAGAGGCAGGGAGAGAAGAAGCAAGGAAGAAGGAACACTCCTCCCTGGAAAGACCTTCACTCCTTCGGTTCACCCTATTCGATGCCAGGAAGCCATTTTGACGGAGTCACATGCCGCTTGTAAGATGGCCGCATTGACATGAGGTAGGTTGCCACGGTGGCTGAAATTTGTTACCGTGCAACTTCCTCTGAGCCCGCCCTCTCCTTTTTCCCCCCTCCCCCACCTTGCTAATTAACAACCCAAAGGCAGAACAATAGGGCCAAGCTGGCACGGCCCATTTTTCCTGGTGCCCCCTCCTCCTTTCGGGAAGAAAACTCCCCAATGCCTGTTCATGCTATTAATTGCGCAAGACATGCTTCCCAGCTGGTCCTTGCGATGTGTTTTGTGCCATGCCTGCGCTACCCATCCTGTGATCCAAATTGAGGGTGTGGAGGGAATATTTCTTTTTGGGGTGGGGTGAGGTGGGGAGGGGAAGAAGGGAACAAATGGGAGGCTATGAGGGAGTAGAGCAGAAAGGAATGCCTTTTGTTTGCCTTAAATGTAAACGGGGATGACAAAACCCCAGCCGCTAATGATATTTAAATAAAGGAAATTAAATAAGTGGGAATGATATACATCCCACAAACGAAATCCCGTCAGAGAGATGGCAAGCGCAAGCTTTTGTCATTTTTGGCAGAGGAAAAAAAATGAACAATATTGTAACAGTAGCATTTCTTTTTTTCTGAAATATTTATTAAAACACTTCCCATTTTAATGATGCACACACACATACACACACACATGAAATGCAATCTCTTGTATGAAATATATAATATATATTATTGGATATTACTTTCTTCACAAGGTTGTGTGGGCAATGTAGAAACCCACCTGTTTCTTTGTTAGGCTCACCCTATTTGTGTTTTATTTATTTATCATTTCCATCGTAATCCTTCTCATTAAGATATTCAGCTTGGCAGGCAGCAAAAAAAAACCAAAACAAATAAACATTAGAGTATAACTGGATTCAGGAGGAAAAAAAAAACCAATATAGCAGCTCATTACTTCAGCATGTATCAAAATTGCATTGCTATTATTCCAAATGCTTCATCTTTTTCCTTCCTAAAAGAGAAGGAACTGTCTTGATGACAAAAGGTAATTATTTGTTCTGCCTTTCAACCATAGAAAAATCCCATTTTCAGCTTGGTTTCTTCCTGCGATGGATACCTTAAAATCAATAACCAAAGACAGAAAAACTACTAAAAGTCGCAGACTTACTGGGAAACAGAAGGGGAGGACGGTCTCCAATTACTTAGGTACAGAGGGAACATTTCTAAGCATGTTGGTTAGGAAATCCAGGTGGTGGTGTTTTTTTTTTAAGTTTACTTTGGGAAGCAAAACTTGGCCTCTTAGCAGTGTGGAAAAAATACCTTAAAATGTGAGTACCTTTTGGTATGCAAACTTAAGGCTTTCTTTAATTATACAATAACGCTCTGCATATTGTCTCCATTTTCTAAAGACAAGTAGAAATGCACTTTTGTAAGATTTTTAAACTCCTCCGGCGTTGCAGAACCTCTCACGTTTTTAATAAAAGGTAAATTACAGGTAGCCCTCGGCTTATGGCCACTATTGAGCCCAAAATTTAGGTCGCTAAGTGAAACATGGGTTAAAATGAGTTTGGGCCCATTTGACGTGTTTCGTGCCACAATTGTTAAGTGGAGCCGCTGTGGTTGTTAATTTAGTGATTGTGATGAGCCAGGGTGGGATACAAAACAAACACAGTCACAGAAAACAGGTGAAGCCCCTTTTATTCCTTCAGTTTGCTTCCAAGCTCCGAATATCTTTGATGGAAGACAAAAAAACTCCCACACAGTTACACGAAGAAGGGAAAAAGCCACATAAACCAGGCAAGATCAGGACTGGAGGATGTCCACAGATGTTTCTTTTATTTTTCTTATATGTATCCATGTATTCATAACTATGTTTTTACTTATACCTATTATCTTGTAAGCAATTGACAAACCTAATAAAATAAAAATAAATTAAATAAATTAAAAACACACACACTGGGAAGGACGCTAAACTCAGAGAGGAACTATAAATTAGATATTATACGCTTTGTTTCCAGCGTTTGCCAGTACGCAGGTCCAAACTCTTATTCAGTTGTCACTCCTGAAGCCCATGAAGAGGATCAAGGCCCTCTCCTCCCAAGGAGACCATGTCTCTCCCTTATCCTCTCCTCCCTGCATGCCCTAGGATGGATAGGGGATGGGCCTGGATCCTCCTCTGACTGCTCAGCCAGCCTCTGCCCTTCCCCAGCCTCCTCCACAACCTCCGGAGCCACACTTCCACTCCCTGCCGGCTGTTCCTCCGCTCCCTCAGAGTCAGTCTCCACCAGGGGCATGACAGTGATGCGGTCATTAAGTGAATCTGGCTTCCTCTGACTTGGCTTATTGGGCGACCATCATAAAGACGAACCCATTGCCAAGCGTCTGAATGGTCACTAAATGAACCATTATAAGTCAAGGACTACCTGTAATGGCACGATGGTACTCACGATGGTGGCTTTTAGATGCTGTTCTGTTCAAGCAGAGGGGAAAAAAGACGAGAGCTGTTTCATGGGAGATGGAGATGATGATGCTTTAGGGAGAAACTGCACAGTTCAAGCAATGTTTATTGTTCAGGAGCAGTTTTGCTTCTATAACCAGCTGGCCAGATTCTCATATAAAGCCACTTTTCAATCTAAAAGCATTGGTGTTTTAAGCTGTGGGTGATCAAGGAGGAGGAGGAGGAGGGAGTTGTGTAGAGGAACAAACAACGTGGCTGTGATCCTAAACCAGTAGGACCCTATCCAAAAGCTTTTGGTATTTAAATAATCAGTTTTAGAGCAATTATAAACTGCCTCTCCCCCCCTCCCCTCCCCGGTCCAAAATGACAGGTTTTTGAAGGCACTGGAGGCTTGGTTTGGGGTTTTGGCTTTTTGTTTTGCATTAAATCGTTCCCCACCCCAACCCCCTTTCTGGTGATATGGCCTTTAGAGAAAAATCACTTTTCATAAGATCAGCGTTCCAAATTTGGAAAGCCATACTGTGTGTGCTACGGAGCTACAGCACCTGCAGTAATCCATTCAGGGTGGGGGCAGTGGTGGGATTTATTTATTTTTTACTACTGGTTCTGTGGGCGTGGCTTGGTGGGCATGGCAGGGGAAGGATACTGTAAAATCCCTTTTCCCTCCCCACCCCACTAACCTGCTTTCCAGCTCCGTTCTCCTGTGCAGGGCAACCAAAGAAGACCCTGCCAGTCAGGTGGGACTCAATGGGAGGCAGAGAATAGATAGGATATAGAATATAGAATAGCCAGTCAGAGGTGGTATTTGCTGGTTCTCCGAACTACTCAAAATTTCTGCTACTGGTTTTCCAGAACTGGTCAGAACTTCCTCTGGGTGGGGAGTCTCTAAACAGTAGTGGTATGTTAACGGTTTGGGCCGGTTCACCCAAACCGGTAGTAAAACTCATTATCCATTCAGCCCGCCTCCGATCAGCTGAGAGGATAAAAGACCGAAAAACGCATGGGAGGGTGAGAGGTTCACTCCTAGCTTTTCATTTCTTCATCCTCTCAGCTGATTGGCTTGTTAGGTGCATGCACACGCACGCACGCACGCACACACACACACACAAAATCACCCACCGAACTGGTAGCGACTAAGGTAGGATCCCACTACTGTCTATAAGCATTGAAATGTAGCAACATCTGGAAGCAATAGAAGGGAACATTTCTAGCTCCGGGTTGAACTGTGGGGTCCTTGGTGCTCTCTGAGCTTGGTGGTTTTCTTGCAGACGTTTCATTCTCAAACTGAGTAACATCGTCAGTGCTCTGAGGAGGTGACCTAGTTTGGTAATGAAATGTCTGCAAGAAAATCATCAAGCTCAGAGACCCACCGAGGTCCCCTTAAGATCTGGAAGATTGCCTTGAATGCATTGGTGAAGAGAGCAATGGCCAGTGACGAAGGATGGCAGGAGGTGCAGGATGGCAATATTTGGCAGGGCCAAATTCTCTATTCATGGTTGGCACACCCAATTCTCCAATAGCCACATGAGTTGCCAATTAGGGAGACTATTGCTCCAATACAGTTGGAAAACACAACTAGAGGGCTGTAGCTCTATCCTTTTTTTTTTTTTAAAGGGGGCTAGCGATGAAAATAAATCATTTAAAAAAGAATAGAAACAGAATGATTAAATAATAGAATTTGTGTGGACTCCAGTGATGACAATTTCTGTGTTGATCTGGCCAATCTCTTAGGCTGAACTACAACCAATTCAGTCACTTTTTGATCATGCAAATGCAGTTCCTCTTTTTACCTGATAGTAGTGTAGGTTGACCAAACCTAAGAAATGAGTAAAATTCCATAAACTGTGGTTAAATTAACCCTAGGTACAACTGTTGTGTAAATGTATAGAAAAGACAGAATTTAGGCTATTTTAGGAAGAGTATTTATAGAGATTGGTTAAGGAGGGATAAACCAGAGCATAAGACTAGCCAAGATGCAACATTGCTTTAAATTGATCGTTAAGCTTTCCAGAGACTTCATTTAAACAATTGCTACAAATGCTTCAAATGGCCATCTTAAATTAAATTGTTGCTGAGAGTTTCCTTTTGGCTGTGTTTTTCCCTCTGTTGACTGGACCGCCTATCTGAAATCCATGTTTTGATATTCTCTCTCTCTCTCCCCTTCTCCCTCTCCCTCTCCCTCTTCTCTCTCTTCTTTTGCAAGATCAATAGCATTATATAACTAGATTAAAAAAGGGTTGATTTAATAGTTGAGTGAGCTGCCCCAATAAGCTTTTTTTACAGGCTAGTTGTAAAATTGTGAGTGAATAAACACAACATAAACAGTATTGGGTTGTTGTTGTTTGGGTGGTGGTGGAGGAAATACATTTCGGCGAGGCCTCTATCCTCTTAAGCAGAGCTGCCAGTGTAATGGAGCTGGCAGTTAGCAAACGTGGAAGCTTTTTAAACTGATCAATCTGCCTTTACAAGGATGCTTCTCGACACAATAGATGTTTATCTGCCCTCCCGGTTCCCTTCCCTTCCTCCTCCTTTCCTACACTCCCTTCTGTTCCTTGAGGTGTGTCAAGGATTAAAAATCACATTATCAGTAAACAGGCAGGCATTGGGGGCGTTGGGGGAGGGTTGCTGATGGGTGGCAGTGGTTGTGTGGGTAGGTGGGGGAGCAGAACAGGAGTTCGTCTGGCCTGTAGCCCAAGCATGCCATTCGAGCGGGGTGTTGTGTCAGAAACAAGAGTGTGTCCAGATGGTGCAAAAGCATTTCCAAATCCTTATCACAGGAATATTCCTCTCTTGAACATTACTAGAGACCTTGGTGCAATGCATTTTCATGATCCCCACCTAATCTCCATTGTATTGGATAAAAATATATCCATCCAAGCAGAAACTGTTTCAGCCTCCCTCCCCTGTCTTCGCTCCCTGAATATGAGATCTGGGATCTCAGAAAACTATTCAGAGATAGCGGATGTAAAGTTAATTGCATTATAATGGGAGGGAGGGAGGGAGGGAGAGAACTTGCAATCCAGCACATGCACAACAGATTGATGAATGATTGATTCTGTCCTTTCTATACATTTACACAACAGGCGTACCTAAGGTTAATTTAACCACAGTTTATGGAATTTACTTGCAATCCAGCACATGCACAATAGATGGAGGAAGTATATATTCAAAGATGGGCAGGAATTCAAAGAGAGCCAGAGACCTTGATTCCTAGGTACCTTTTGGCATTGAGACAAAATGGGGAAACCCCATTCCTGTCAGCCTGAAAAGCTAAGAAAGAGGGAAAATATACATGGATGAAATAATTTTTTCTTCCTTTGAAATGAAAGAGTAAGAAAATGTGGATTTGGGGGAGGGGGGAAATGACCTGAGAATTTCTAGAATGGCACAACTGGGTTAGTCTGTTGCAACAAACACAACCAGGAGTCTTCGGGTTGTTGGATACATTTCTTACCAGTGATGCTTTGGATGGACCAGATGTGATCATCTTAAGTTGGTAAGCACCAAGCATGCGGGCAGAGAGATTGGTGAAATGAAAAGAAGTTGAAATGGGATAGGTTGTGTGCGTCCATTTGTGTATGTTTCTGTAAAGAAGTTGGGCTTTTGAGTAGTCCCCTTGAGAAACCTGGGCAGCGAAACCTATGTAGGAAAAGAGAGCTTGGGACAAAATTTAGCCCACTAATAAACATTATAATTGTATCTTTGCTGCTCCCACTTGCACCCTTTGTTCAGCTGTGCTACCTCCTACTCAGAATGTTCTATGGACCAGGGAATGATGCAACTGGCACTATGTGATATTGAAGGTATTATGGGAAGTAACCTCCCATGATCTCAGCACAGTTTCTGGAAGCACCAAGAATTGGGTCCTAAAAGCCTAGCACCTATAGTCCTAGGAGATGCCTTGTTTGAACTCCTACAGATGGGAAAGGCGGTAGACAAGCTGTGTTTTGTGTACGTTTGTCTCCATCCTAGCAACAAAATAATACAATTTTCCACTTTCTTTGTGATCATGTGCATTGAGAGTACATGTTAAGTATGGAATTTATCCTGTTCGTATTTGTATTGTATCCTGTGGAGAGGGGGGGATGAAAAGAATAAAGATGGGAGCTATGACCACGCAGTTGAGGTCTCAAGAGAATATTTTTATAGCTCAAGGTTGAATTGTGGGGTCTTTGGTGCTCTCTGAGCTTGGTGGTTTTCTTGCAGATGTTTCATTGCCAACAAGGTAACATCAGTGTCAGAAGGAGCAAAGCCCAATCCCTTCTAGCACTGATGATGTAACCTGGTTTGATAATGAAATATCTGCAAGAAAGCCACCAAACTCAGAGTACACCAAATACCCACCCACCCACCCTCCGCTTTTTTTTAAATGTATGGGATGTGTCCCATCTGAACATTTTAAACTCTCCATGGCTACCCCTATAAGGATTCAAAATGTCTTTCCCCCATTAGCTTGTCCTGTTTCTTAGCCTGGGTGTACTGTACTAGATCTTTAAGGCTCAGATTCAATAATGCTCCAGTAAACCAAAAGAAGCAAGAAAATATATTAACCAATGGGATGTGATATGGCAATTTTTGTGTACTTTGGAGATCTGTCTAAAGCCTTTGCTCTGTAACGACAAAGGAGGACAAAGACGGGGCAGGGAGAAGGAAGGACCAGGCAAACTGTGATAGCTACATCTCCTTCATACTCTCTTTCAATGAATTTGGAATGCAGATTGTGCTCTACATAGAGCTGGGTTGTAGCTGTTTAAACCTGGGACATATAGCTACCATCAGGCCAGGCTCAGTATGGCTTTGTCTGCTGAAGGAAAGCAGTGAAAATGAACCAAATTGGGCTGTTCTCACGTGGAACAAGCAGGGAAACGGGAGTTGGCTCTCAGCCAGCCCTGGCTTCAGCAGGCTTTTGTTTTTGGCTTGTAGAACCATGCTTGGCAATCCATGATTTAGGATTTAGCTCTCGGGGTTTTCTTCATCTCCCTCTGTTTCCTTGATTTTGCTTCTTCTTCTTTTTTTGAAATAAGGCAGGTTTAGCTTTGGCCTCATGCCAGCATGGATTTTCTTGGGTGCTCTGATGCATGGCTGTGACTGCTGGGGGCTATCCAGCAAATGACAAAAGCCAAAACAAGAGGCCCCCCAAAATACAGGCTTAGGCACGTGTGTGAGGACCTACAGGGGAGAGATGCCAAGCTGTAAAAGGTTGGTGATGGACACGGATTTTGTGCATGAGAATTTGCGGGGTGGCCGGATCAGTCATAAATCCGTGGATCTTGACTGACATAAAGCGGCTAGTGGAAAAACCACTATCATGAATTTGGCCTATCCAAAATCCCATCCTTTCTCTTTCATTCACTCCTGAATAAAATGGGAATATTATTTGAGCCCTGAGCTATGTGTAGTTTGATGAAAAGAAGGACCGGCGTGACATGATAGCAATGTTCTGATATTGCAGAATCGCTCCCTCACAAAGAAGAGGGAGTCAAGCTATTCTCCAAAGCTCCTGAGGGCAGGACAAGAAGCAATGGGTGGAAACTAATCAAGGAGAGAAGCAACCTAGAACTAAGAAGAAATTTCCTGACAGTAAGAACAACGAATCAGTGGAACAACTTGCCTCCAGACATAGTGAAATTTTAAAGAAGAGATTAGATAACCATTTGTCTGAAATGGTATAGGGTTTTCTGCCTAAGCAGGGGGCTGGACTAGAAGACCTCCAACGTCCCTTCCAACTATTCTATTCTATTCTATTCTATTCTATTCTATTCTATTCTATTCTATTCCATTCCATTCCATTCCATTCCATTCCATTCCATTCCATTATTGTTCTGTTCTGTTCTATTCTGTTCTATTCTATTCTATTCTACTCTACTCTACTCTACTCTACTCTACTCTACTCTACTCTACTCTACTCTACTCCACTCCACTCCACTCCACTCCACTCCACTCCATTCCATTCTTACTCTATTCTATTCTATTCTTCATTCCAATACATTCTATTCTATTCTATTCTACTCTACTCTACTCTACTCTCTACTCTTCTATTCTATTCTATTCTATTCTATTCCATTCCATTCCATTCCATTCCATTCCATTCCATTATTGTTCTGTTCTATTCTATTCTATTCTATTCTATTCTATTCTACTCTACTCTACTCTACTCTACTCTACTCTACTCTACTCCACTCCACTCCACTCCACTCCACTCCACTCCATTCCATTCTTACTCTATTCTATTCTATTCTTCATTCCAATACATTCTATTCTATTCTATTCTATTCTATTCTATTCTACTCTACTCTACTCTACTCTACTCTACTCCACTCCACTCCACTCCACTCCACTCCACTCCACTCCACTCCATTCTTATTCTATTCTATTCTATTCTATTCTATTCTATTCTATTCTATTCTATTCTATTCTATTCTATTCTATTCTATTCTATTCTATTCTATTCTTCATCACTCCAATACTATTCTATTCTATTCTATTCTACTCTATTCTATTCTATTCTATTCTATTCTATTCTATTCTATTCTATTCTATTCTATTCTATTCTATTCTATTCCATTCCATTCCATTCCATTCCATTATTGTTCTCTTCTGTTCTGTTCTGTTCTATTCTATTCTACTCTACTCTACTCTACTCTCTACTCTACTCTACTCTACTCTACTCCACTCCACTCCACTCCACTCCACTCCACTCCACTCCATTCCATTCTTACTCTATTCTATTCTATTCTTCATTCCAATACATTCTATTCTATTCTATTCTACTCTACTCTACTCTACTCTACTCTACTATTCTATTCTATTCTATTCTATTCTATTCTATTCTATTCCATTCCATTCCATTCCATTCCATTATTGTTCTGTTCTGTTCTGTTCTACTTTACTCTACTCCACTCCACTCCACTCCACTCCACTCCACTCCATTCCATTCTTACTCTATTCTATTCTATTCTATTCTATTCTATTCTATTCTATTCTATTCTATTCTATTCTATTCTATTCTATTCATTCCAATACATTCTATTCTATTCTATTGTACTCTACTATTCTATTCCATTCCATTATTGTTCTGTTCTGTTCTGTTCTACTCTACTCTACTCTACTCTACTCTACTCTACTCTACTCTACTCTACTCCACTCCACTCCACTCCACTCCATTCCATTCTTACTCTATTCTATTCTATTCTATTCTATTCTATTCTATTCTATTCTATTCTATTCTTCATTCCAATACATTCTATTCTATCCTATTGTACTCTACTCTACTCTACTCTTCTATTCTATTCTATTCTATTCTATTCTATTCTATTCTATTCTATTCTATTCTATTCTATTCCATTCCATTCCATTCCATTCCATTCCATTCCATTCTATTCAATTGCCCATCCAGATCAATATTTGGGATGGGTTTGCATGGTGTTAAATCACAACTTCCTTTTGACTTAGTTATGATACGATAATATCGCAATTGTAGCATGTACATAATAGTCTGTAGATTAGTCCCTGATGAATTTAGCCAACGGTGACTTACCTTAAGAAATAAAGATTTGGCATGGTAGGTAACAGAGCTATTGTGATTTACAAATGATGAATGGATGGAGCTTATTAAGTTGGTTAAAGTAAACCAGGGCTTATCTGATGGTTACCATGACTTAGTACTGGAAAATGTTTGAGCCCATTTAATTTGTTGAGGTGCAACGGGCCACAATTTTGAAAACATAGCACATCATGAGAGAACATATTTCTCTTCACTGTAAGATTCTGCGAAGGATTCCCAAAATTCTGTTTTATGGAGCACATGTACAGAATGCATTATACAAAACACGAGGAAAGTTGCTATCCTTGATTAATATAAACAAGGATCCTAATGTTTTTTATTGTAGACCTTTATCCAGAACTGTTGCTCATAAGGGCACAATGGAATTGAGGCATCTGCTTTCAGTTGGCTTATTAGAGAAATTCTCTGTGCAAATTACCAAGATAGAAATCAGACTTCTGTGGTTCAAGGTAGTGTGTCTGCGAATACAATTGTTAAGGTAAGAGTCCCAACTGAGTCAGAACTGAAGAGTTTCTTGGATGAGAAGCAAAACATCTCCAAAGAAAACCCAGGAAGTTCAATTGCCTCTTGAAAAAGTTGGGACATGTTTGTCAAGTGTTTCTTAGGAGAACAGGACCAAAGGATCCTTCTTGTTTTTCTACCCAACTTCTGTCAACATTGATAAAACTGCAACAGCCTTTCCAAGATGTCCAGATACATAATCCCCTTATCCCTCTCCAATGGGAGGACACTAGGTGAAAGGAAGACTCCAATGCTATTTCCTTTAGGAACTTAGTGTAATGACGCAAAATTCAGCAGTTGAGATTTGCCATTTCAGGTGGTTAATACAGATGGACAGGGATTATTATTCAGAGAAGATTTAGCCTCAGGATTTGAAGATTTCTTCTGCTTGCTGCAGTTGAGTAGCCTTGAAATGAAAGGGGAAGCAGTCTAGATTTTTTTAGAAATGTCAGATGTGATCAATAGCCAGGTGGGAACATGGTAGGAAGCAGTTAGGGAAAGCAGATGCTTTGACCTGCCAGTGTTAATTCCTCTGGATGGATGACAGGAACCTGACTGATAAATTTTCTGTATTTCTATTCTGATAAGGTTAAAGACCACCAGTTCCTATTCCAGAGAAGGTCTGAGTGCAGGTCTCCCTTGGAAACAGCAGCTGCTACTGTTTTACAGAAGTTCAGGCTGTGTTCAGAGAAAAAGTTGATTATCTTTGGGTTACTAAATGAAGCACAATTTTTTCAAGTCACACATCCCTTTAAATCATCAACCCTGGCTACAGAACATCAGTAAGGATAGCTATCAAAGATAGATCTTTCTCTTTCAAAGTTTGAGACTTCTTACAGCTCAGTTTTTTAAATGATTCTGAATCAAAATTTTGTCCTATATCTAACACACAGATTGCTTATGAGGAAGGGAGGCAGGAAGGAAGGAAGGCTGAAACCAGATAGCTATAACTCTCACTGGTCTATATGAAGACTGTTCCAAAGTAGACAGAATTTTAAAAATAAGATTTCACAGATATTTAGTCTAATTATGTGACTCTATCATGGCTCCTACAAGAGAAGCTGACAGGAAAAATAGAAGTAGCTATGAAGTTTCTGATGTCTATATAACATTATGCATGTATTCCATATGTCACTAGTAGATAATAAAATTACAGAATGTAATTGAAGATTTTTATATATTAAGGAAGTCACATTTTCTAAGCATGATAACATCGTTCCATAACATGTACCTGTTAATCTATGCACGTAGTGCTATTTATTGGGGAAATTATCATTTTTTACATGTTCCTGATCCCCCATTCTTGCTGTTGATGTTTGTATGCCCAGTTCTGTCTTCTGCTCTAAAGGAGAGAGATTTACAGGCAAAATTTAGGAAGGGAATAATAATCAGATAAAGAACTACTCAGATTCAGTTTTGTTTTCTGCTTGCTGACTTATTTCACAGGTATGGAGAGAGGGCAATTCTCTGTATTTCAAAGGACCCCTATATTCATTGGAAGGTTATTAGGAACTCTTCAAAGAGAGGATAAGGAAAAGAAAATAAGATGGCTTACATCATGTTGTTGGGCTCATCCATTTAACTCACCATTGACTACTGTAGCTGGCAGAGTTTCTTTAAAGTCTAAGGAAAAAAAATCTTCTATAATATTGTTCCTTGATCCTTTGGACTTAGGAGTGAACAGCTATGAGGCACATTTTAAAGAAAAAGAAAAGAAAAAGAAATAGCTGAGGATTACTGTGGGCAGCCCAAAACACAGTGAAATGGCTGGGTTGAGAGTTCCATATCTTTGGTTTGTGTGTCTTTTTGTATGTGTATGGCAGGGGTGTCAAACTTGATTTCATTGAGGGCCGCATCAGGGTTGTGCTTGATCTCAGTGGGCTGGGGTGGGAGTGACCAGCACGATGTCACTCATTGAGGCTCTATTTTTGGCCACGTCAGCACTCCCGGGCTCGGTTTTCGGCCATGAAGGCCTCCTGCAGCCCTCTGCCAGTGAAAAGGTAGTTTGGAAGGGCCGCATGCAGCCTCCCTGAGCTCCCTTTTCACTGGCAGAGGCACTATGGGCCAGTCCTTTGCTGTTTCCAGGGTGGGCCTGCAGGCCAGATCTAAGTACCCTGTGGGCCAGATCTGGCCTCTGGGCCTTGAGTTTGACACCCCTCAAACAAGGTAGAGGTGGTATTCAGCAGGTTCTGATTAGTTCTGGAGAACCGGTAGCGGAAATTTTGAGTAGTTCAGAGAACTGGCAAATACCACCTCTGACTGGCTCTGGCCCCATCTATTCTCTGCCTCCCATTGAGTCCCAGCTGATCGGCTGGCTCTTCTTTGGTTGCCCTGCACAGGAGAACGGAGCTGGAAAGCAGGTTAGTGGGGTGAGGAGGGAAGGGGTTTTTGCAGTATCCTTTCCCTGCCATGCCCACCAAACCACACCCACCAAGCCATGCCAGTCCCACCAAGCGACGCCCACAGAACCAGTAGTAAAAAAATTGAATCCTGCCACTGGCACAAGGGCATATTTCCCACCTTTTCCTCCCTTTGCTTCTAATGGAAAAAAATCATCTGGCCTTTGGGTGGTGACTAACAAACCTTGTTTTAACTGGAGATTAACCTGCGAGGTCCTAAATTTACTTTTCCAAAAGTCAACTGAACTTTCTTGGTGTTGGAGTGGTTTTTTTTGGAAATGTTTCCATTTCTCATCCAAGAATTTTCTTCAGTTCTTTAACTGTAGAAGCTTCTTGGATGAGAAGTGGAAACATTTTCAGGGGGAAAAAGCCAAGAAAGTCCAGTTGCCTTTCAGAAAAGCACCTTTAGGACAACCATGACCTGGATGGCTGAGAATCTCCATAGATATTTGACCGTTATGGTCTTCTGCATGAGAAGCATTTGTTTTAGCAGTGATTTCCCCACCACAGCCAATCTTAACAGAATAACAGAATTGGAAGGGATCTTTGGAGGTCTTCTAGTCCAACCCATTGCTCAGGCAGGAAACCCTATGGTTGTCCAAACTCTTCTTAAAAACTTCTAGTGTTGGAGCATTCACAGCCTCTGGAGGCAAGTTGTTCCACTGATTAATTGTTCTGTCAGGAAATTTCTCCTTAGTTCTAAGTTGCTTCTCTCCTTGATTAGTTTTCATCCATTGCTTCTTGTCTTACCTTCAGGTGCTTTGGAGAATAGCTTGACTCCCTCTTCTTCCAGTGTAATGTACAGTTGTAAATGTATTGGTTATATTGAAAGGAGATTTCCCAGTCCCCTTTTGTGTGACCTCTAGGTTCATTTCAATTCCCTCCAAGATTGCCTGGCTGAAAAAAGGCAAAAGAAAAAAAAGCAAAAAGCCTCACCCCAGAAGAACAGAAAAGAGCCAGGATTTGCATAATTTCTTGTGCTAATTTGTAATGCAGATTTAATTGTCAATTTAATTACTAGACACAGAAGCTTGTATCGTGTAGTTAAGAGGAAAATCAATCCAGCACCTATCTGCCTACTCAGCCTTTAATCTGAGAGCTAACTGATGGGCAACTTTAGATGTCCAACTACACAACCTTCTTGTGGGCTTTGCATTGGACCCAAATGGATAGTCCTTCAAATTGATCTGAGTTGCACAGAAATATCAGACATACCAACTCCAGATTCCCTGGGTCTCAAATTAGAGGGAAATGATGGCCAGACTGGACTCCAAATGACTTTCGTGTAGTGTTTGTGAGAAGATTATGGAAGGGCTTAGCCACTATCTTTCTGGGATTCTGCATTACATCTCAGTCTAGCTTACAGCCCTGAAGTTCTATGGAGCTCAGGTCTCCTATACAAAAACTAAACAAGCCTGCTTAGCTTCCAAGCCTTGTGTGAATGGGGAAATCAGACTAGTGCTTCCATTGGTGGAGGTGCAAATGTTGGCTTTGGGTAAACTGGTCTTTTGTATTTGAAACATGGAAGCAACTTGTTCTTGGGTTCCAACTGGGTTTCAATCAAGAATATAATTTTGCAGAATAATGGATGGAAACCAAACAAGGAGAGTTTCAAGCTGGAAATAAGGAGAAATTTTTTGACAGTGAGAACAATCAACCAGAAGGCAACAGAAGTTGCCTTCAGAAATTGTGGGAGCTTCATCAGTGGAAGCTTTCAAGAAGAGACTGGATTGCCATCTGTCAGAAATGGTGGGAGGTCTTCTGCTTGGGTGGGGGGGAGGTTGGACTAGACGACCTACATGGTCCCTTCCAACTCTGTTAATCTGTTAGTACTGTTAGAATTCCTTGAGTTGTCCATATCATTTCTTTTGGGCAACTTGGTGGTAGACGGGAAGGACTGAAGCAACAAAGTGCAGGAAAGACTCAGATAGAAATAAATAAAGCAGGTTTTTGTATAGCTACCATTCTGGTTCTCCTTGGGGAAAGAAACTTCCCCTTCAAATACACTCACTACATCCAGGACCAGTTTGGAAAGTGGAACAGATCAAAAGAAATAAAAACCGGGCCCAACAAGATCCAGAGGAGTGAGTAATTCAGCAGTTTGATAGGTTAGGAGAGAATCATAAGAGGCCATTTCTGGTGATCGATTGCCTTCTCTGCCTTCCCACTCCTTTCTACAGAAGCTCTTTGTCTGGATGAACCTATATCTGGGACAAGGAAATTTGCATGCAAACTTTATCCTTCTGCTTAGCCAGGGCCAGACATCCTTCATCCAACATCCCCAGAGCAATGGCTGCTCTGCAAACTAGGTGTAGCTGGGCCACTCTACTGTGTGAAGCCCATCTGCCCCGTATTTTATGGGCATGTTTCTTCCATGGACGAAGCGGGTGGGTTTATTCTCAAACCCTCCCCCTCCTCAGAATCAGCTCTGTAATTTATTAGCCGAAAAGGGGAATAGATAAAAACCATGAAGGCAGCTCAACATCTTTTCTCTTCTCTCTCTCCCTCCCTCCCTCTCATTCTCTCTCTCCATCCCTCTCCTCCTCTCTCATTTTCTCTCCCTCCCCTTCTCCCTCCCCCTCTCTCCATCCATCCCCCACTCTCTACTTCTCTCTGCCTCTCTCTCTCTCTCCATCCCTCTCCCCCTCTCTCATTCTCTCTCTCCATCCCCCTCTCTCCATCCCTCCCCCCTCTACTTCTCCCTGCCTCTCTCTCTCCGTCCCTCCCTTTCATTCTTTCTTTCCATCCCTCTCCCCTCTCTCTCATTCTCTCTCCCCTCCCCTCTCTCTGCCTCTCTCCCTCTCCATCCCTTCCCCCTCTCTCTTCCCACCCCACCATTACCCGCCACCCCAGAAGAAAAGCCTGCAGCTCCAGATAAGTGATACATCAGCCTTTCCTTCTCTCCTTTCTTCTGTCTCAAATCTACCAGATTTCACCCAAGGCAAACTGCCCTTGTTAGCTTTGCAGGGCTGAGATTTAAGCAAATGTTATCTTAGCTGTGCAATGCCAGATTGGGCCTAGAGTTTCTCATGGCTTGTGTGTTCTCTCTCTCTCTCTCTCTCTCTCTCTCTCTCTCTCTCTCTCTCTCTCTCTCTCTTCTTTGTTGCACAACTGAAAAATCCCAGTTTTTAGTTTTATTTGTCTTCTTCTATTTCATTGCACCAGTTCAGGCTTGGTCATTCATAGCAACCTGATAAATAGGAACATGCAAATCCTTCAAAGCTTGAAATGTTTCAAGTGTTTTTCAAATATTCTAAACTTGGGGGGAAGGAGAAATTCTATATTTCAGGTTTCCCCCCCAAGCTGCAAGTAAACTAAGGAGCTTTTGTTTCCATTGTTTCAAGATTTTCAACATCAAGTGTTATAGAAAGTTGACAGGGGCCTTGCTCCATCATTTTTTTTTTAATCCAAAGCGAAAAACATAGATTAGTGGACCATGCCGAGTGTACCAAAATAAAGTCGATGATTGAAAAGTCATAACAATTCCCAACAATTGAAACAATAGCCATCTGTAACATGCTTTTTTCACTTTCATTTTTTAAAAAGAAGCCAAATTATCCACTTGACTATTTTTTTAAGAGGATGGGTGGTAGATTGCTTTAGTTGGTATCATTTTTAAAATATTTTTCTGGATCTAAGATTCAAAATAAAAGAAGGGTTTCTATGATTTCACATTGTTTTCTGTGGGCAAATGCTCAAATTATTTCAAATTAGGCTGTTTTGTTCCAAGCTTAGAACAGATTAACTTTTTGTTCATAAGGCTAATTTACTCACATCGTTAAGTACCATTTAAAGACAGCAGGTTGCTAATGATTTCATATATATACAGATATACAGCATATGTATATTGTATAGTATTCACACACACACACACACACACAAAGTTCTGCTTGCTTTTTTTCTTTTGCACAGTGTGCGGGGCTGCCAAAAAAGCCAATGCAATCTTAAGTTGCATTAACAGAGGGATACAGTCAAGATCAAGTGAGGTACTCATACTACTCTATAAAGCTTTAGTAAGACCACACCTAGAGTACTGCATCCAGTTTTGGTCACCACACTATAAAAAAGATGTTGAGACTCAAGAAAGAGTGCAGAGAAGAGCAACCAGGATGATTAGAGGATTGGAGGATAAAATATATGATGAACTGTTGCGGAACTGGGCCTGGCTAGTCTAGCAAAGAGAAGAAACCAGGGGAGACATGATAGCAGTCTTCCAATATTTGAGGGACTGCCACAGAGAGGAGTGGGTTGAGCTATTTTCTAAAGCACCCAAAGGCCAGACAAAGAATAATGGATGGAAACTGAACAGGAAGAGATTCAACTTTTCCTTTCCCCCTCAGCTCTGCCAGGGTTCATATTTCTAAATATGCCAATTCCACCAATTCAACCATTTTGGGGATTCATTTCAGCCTCTGTTGGATCCTGGGCCCAGCAATTATCATTTTCCCTTCTACTAAGACCAAACAGAATTGGCTTCCCTTATAACCTGGATTCCCCCATGTGTCTTAAAGGTGAACCCCTTAACAAATGCTCCCTTTTGATTATTCCCCTTCAGGCTGTCTGGAGAGCCTGCAGGTAACTGCAAGGAGAATCTTGAAACAGAATGACAGAATAAGAGAGTTGGAAGGGACCTTGGAGGTCTTCTATTCCAACCCCCTGCTCAACTCTAGTGATCCCAGACAAGTGGTTGTCCAGTCTCTTCTTAAAAGCCTCCAGTGATGCAGTGCCCACAACTTCCAGAGGCAACCTTGTCCCACTCATTCCAATAAAAGGGAATATTTGTAGCTTAGGGTTGAAATGACAGGTCCTTGGCGGCTTCTGAGCTTGCTTGTTTTCTTGAAGATGTTTCATTACCCAGCTAGGTAACATCATCAGTTCTAGCAAGGAGTGGGATTGGCTCTAAATTTATATTCTACTGACAGGGCAAGTCACTAGAATATAAATTGAGAGCAAACCCCACTTCCTACCAGCACTGATGATATTACCTAGTTTGGGTAATGAAATGTCCCCAAGAAGACAACCATGCTCAGGAAGCACCAAGGACTCCTTGTTCTACTGATTAATTGTTCTCACTGTCCTTCTGTCCTCCTTTGCTTATCTCTCTTCTCAATCTGTCATTCTCTCCTCCTTGTTCTCCTCCACTACTCCCAATGGTCCCCTTCCCCACATTTTCTTCTTTTTTGAAAGGGACCTGGTGGGAGGCAGGCTTTCCTATCTGGCACAGGCAATGCAATCATTGGGGAAGGCTAATTTGAAGGGGGTGGATTCCCATGGGCCTATTCCCAGCTCTGTGGAAAAGAATGGGGTGAATGGAGATTGCAAACTTTTGTGGGCCAGCCATGAATGATTGGCTCAGACGTAGGTGTCTCATTAACAAGAAAGCATTCCCCTCTGCTCCCTCGGCCAATCCAGGCACTGCTTATGCTTTGGGCCCAACCTACACATGTGTGCATAAGTGCACATGTTTGTGAGAGAGTGTAGAAAGAGAGTGGGGGGAGAGCAGGCAGCAGCTTGTGCATTTCCTCTTGTTAATTAGTTCTGCATGGAAGGCTGATCTGCTGCCCATGGATATAAGGTGCCTTGGCAAAGGCGGTTTTAATAATGGAGGGGGGAGGGAGGGGAGAAGAAACGAGGGGGGTGCCAAGTCTTTAGAGAGTATATAGACTGCATGTGCATAGAATTTAGCCCTGGTGTGATAATTGAGCCGCATCCTCAAAAAATTAAAGAGAAGATAAGATTGGAGAGGGGGATTTGTTTAAAAGTGAATCTCCCCCCACCTTGAAAAGGCTAATGGAAGCTGCCATTTAGAAACTGTGCTTTGTAGAAATGTGTGTGTGTGTGGATAGATAGAGATAGAGATAGAGAGAGATGATACAGATAGAGTTAATAGATAGATGGGTAGGTAGGTAGGTAGGTAGAGATGGTAGAGATAGAGATGATAGAGATAGAGATGATAGATAAATAGAGATAGATGATAGAGATAGTTGATAGGTAGGTAGGTAGGTAGATAGAGATGATAGAGAGAAATGATAGAGAGATGATAGAGATAGAGATGAAAGATAGAGAGAGATGATAGAGAGAGATGTTAGAGATAGAGATGATAGAGAGAGAGAGTAGAGATGGTAGAGATAGAGATGATAGAGAGAGATGATATATATACAGAGATGATAGAGATAGAGATGATAGATAAATAGATAGATAGATGATAGAGATAGTTGATAGGTAGGTAGGTAGGTAGATAGAGGTGATAGAGAGAAATGATAGAGAGATATGATAGAGATAGAGATGAAAGATAGAAAGAGATGATAGAGAGATGATAGAGAGACAGTAGAGAGAGATGTTAGAGATAGAGATGATAGAGAGAGAGAGAGAGAGAGTAGAGATTATAGAGATAGAGATGATAGAGAGAGAGAGAGATGATAGATATATTTAGATTGGAGGCGGAGACTGGGATTGTGTATTCGTGTATCTGTTTGTATGTGTGCGATTATAAATGAATCGCTATTTATAAATGCTGTATGTTTCCATGCCATAATTCTAATTTTGGAGGGCACTGGGAAGGGCTGAGACAATGGAAGGAAAGGTTCTAGGATCGCTTTGTTTTCATCATCTCTTGTTCTCCATTCATAATTTTATAGGTCATTTCACACACGGAGACATATGTATGTATGTAGGCATGCAATTTTTCATGGAATACTTCAAAAGGAATAGAAAAGAGAAGCCAGTTTTTCAAAAGGAACTTTAAATTAAATGGTTATATAAGGGGACACCTAAGGTATATATGTATAAGGTGGGTTAGAATCACAGACTGAAGGACGTGGTTGTAGTAGTAACCAGGACAAGATAGACTGCATGAAAGACATTTGGGGCTTTCCACTTGGGTCCTTGTTTGGTTTTATTTAAGTTCCTCTTTCAGTAATACAGGAAGTCCTCAACTTACCACCACAATGGAGCCCCAAACTTCTGTTGTTACGTGACACATTTGTTAAGTGAGTTTTGCCCCATTTTATGGTCTTTCTTGCCGCAGTTGTTAGGTGAATCGCTGCAATTGTGAACTTAGCAACATGGTTGTTAAGTGAATCTGGAGTCCCCATTGACTTTGCTCATCAGGTCACAAAAGGAGATCAAGAGACCCTGGGACATTGCAACCGTCATAAACATGGGTCAGTTGCCCCGTGTCTGAATTTTGATCAGGTGAGGGGTTGCCACTAGACTAGCCAGGCCCAGTTCCTGTGAGAACTGGTTAAATTTAAGGACGGACATGCATATGGGCCAGTGCTGGAAACAAAGCGGGGAAATATCTCTCGTTTATTGTTCCTCTCTGAGTTTGGTGTCCTTCCCAGTGTGTGTTCCGATATCTGTGGTCATCTTCAAGCCCTTATCTTGCCTGGTTCCTTTAACCGCTTCAATGTGGTTTGTGTTGTTTTTACTCTTTATAATTTATAGGCATTTTTAGTTTAAACAGCATTTCCTCCTTTTCGTAAATGCTTGTTGGGGAGTTTTTTGTCTCCAGTCAAGGATATTTGGAGCTTGGAAGCAAAGTGAAGGAGTAAAAGGGGCTTCACCTGTTTTCATGACTGTGTTTATTTTGTATCCCACCCTGGGTCATCACATGTGGTGAGTAAAATTGGATGCAGATCACTTAGTTGGACCAGGTTTGTGGGGTGGGGTGGCTACAGGTTCGCCTGGGTTCGGGAGGACCCATTGCCTATGTTATGACTGGTTTGGAGAACCACCAAATCCCACCCCTGGCTGGCCCCTCCAACCCTGCCCCTCCCAGGAATCTCCCCATGGCCCATTTTCGATGCGAAGTTAGTACAGGGCCTGCTTGAAGGCTCGGGGAGGGGAAAAAATAGGCTTCCTGGACATTCCGGAAGTCTGGGAATGGGCCCATTTCTGGCCTCCCGATGGTCTCCGGGGCTCGGGGGAGGCAGTTTTTGCTTTCTCAGAGGCTCAAGGAAAGTCTCTGGAGCCTGGGGAAAGTGAAAACAGCCCCCCTCCCGCCATGGTGCAGGAGGCCGACTAGGCCACACCCACCATGGCCACGCCCACCCAGCAGCCAGGCAGAGAACCTGTTGCTGAAATTTTTGAAGCCCACCCCTGACAAATTTCTGCACTCGCTAGTTAAATTCGCCCAGTGAGGAAGGTGGGCCCTTTTTAAAATATGTGATAAATAACTAAATAAGGATAATGTCAGAATAAAGAGCCCTGGAAGCCAAGAGACGACATTTGGAGAACAAGGAAAGCCATCCGGCCAGCAGCCTTGCAGAGTTATTTGCTTATATTTTGCCATATTGGTACACGGCCCACTTGGTGAGATAAATGAACATCAAGAACAATGTGTGTCCTGAGCAAAGACAACCTGTAGATAGAACTATAGAAATAGGAAGCCTGGCTAAAAGGGAGATAATCAAATCTGTCCCTCTTAGATCCTTGAAAGTTTGATCAGTTGTCAAGATTTGGTAACTACAGAAGGGTTGGCCATTCCCCCCCCCCCCAGCTGTGATAGTTAAATTACAGTTCTTTGTGTACAGAAGTAGCATCCATCTGACAAGCAGATGCTGAGTACAGCAATTATGGGATGGATACGACCACCCTCCTCTGTTTTGCAAGCTTCAGTGAACTTCTGGATGCATTTTCGATGAAGTGGACATTTACACTGATCCTGAAAAACAGTTCAATCTACTGGTTGGGAGAAACCCTGAAGGCCATCCCCCCCACAAAATTCATAAGCATGTTGTCAATTTTTTTTGGCGTTGTGTTATTATCTGCATCTCCGCTATACAAATAGATAATACTCCCAGTTCATTGTGTTATCACCCAAGGAGTTTTGTGTCAGCATAATGATATGTAAATGATCACTCCTGTGTACTAAATTTCTGATTATCTGAGCATTTTTGGATATCCCCTGGCCATTTTGGAGAGATGAGATTGTACTTTATTGCAAAATGCTAGAGCAGTATTTATTAATTGGCCATTTGTAATGCTGCGATTCATATTCTCTTTGGCAACGATCCCATAGATCTTAAATTTTCCACTTGCAGTGGTTAATTCACAATTCATTATTTCAGTATTCATTATTTTCATACTTAAATAAGTGGAGATTTTAAGCTATGCACTTCAAAGCTTTACTTCACACGCAGTGAGATTTGGACTTCCAACTACAGTGGCTACGATCAAGAATATGATTTTAAGTGTAATTTTAAACAAAGGAGCCCAACAACATGAATATTCTCTAGCCTAGTGCCTTCCATTTTGTGTGCAGGGGCTACGGCTCCCTGAATTGCCAATCAGATACTCTGATGGAGGAGGCTGAATTAAATTATGTTGATCAGTTTCATGTATGTTTAAGGCTCTTGACTTATATCTCAGTGGGTCTTTAGTGGGCCTTGTTTCTAAGAAAAAAAACAACCATGTTTTAAACCTGGAATTAATTAGAATGAGAATGAGCTGTATAACATGCAGGTAGGCATCGACTTACCACTACAATTGAGCCCCAAATTTCTGCCGCTGAGCGAGACACTGGCTACATGAGTTGTGCCCCATTTTATGACCTCTCTTGCCACATTTGTGAAGTGATTCACCTCAGTTGTTAAGTTAGGAACATGGTTGTTAAGTGAATCCAGCTTCCCCATTGACTTTGCTTGTCGGAAGGTCCCAAAAGTTGATCATGTGACCTTGGGATACCTACCATCATAAATAGGAGTCAGTCGCCGAGCATCTGTATTTTGACCAGGTGACCGTGGGAATGTTGTCTAAGTCATTAAATATGGAAAATGATCATAAATCGCTTTTTTCATGCTATTTTAACTTTGAACAGTCACTAAATGAACTGTGGAAAGTCAAAGAGTACTATATCCATATCTATAGCTCTCTATAGTTTTATACTGGCTTTTCTGTCCTATAAGGACTTTTCTATTGCAGTAGTTCAAGTAGCAGAATAATGTAATTTCTTTGGTTGATTTATAGCCAATATTCTCCTCAGAAATTCATTGAGTACAGAATATCCTCCTCCTCCTATTTTATTTCTCCCTACAAAGAAGGTTAGACTTAGAGAAAGGGATTAGTCCAAAGTCACTCAGGGAAACTCTATGGCTAAGGGTGAACTCAAACCCTGATCCCCTTGAGTCTAATCCAACACCTGAACTAGTGCGGAAAGCTGTTCACTTTTAAATGTCCTGTTGCCATATGAGATTGTTTCTATTCAAGTTAACTTAGAAGAGCAGGGTTTTTTATTTTTAGTGAATTGGAATATTTTAAAATAATATTTTAAACATCTGGCAAAGCACTTCCTAAGTACCATGGACAGAGCTACAATGTTGTTGTTTTTCCTGGTTAATTTACAGCAACTTTCATTTGCTGGAGAGTAGAGTAGAGTAGAGTAGAGTAGAGTAGAGTAGAGTAGAAATTATGATGGAATGGAGTGGAGTGGAGGGGAGGGGAAAGGAAGGGAACAAAACAGAACAGAATTTTTAGAATGTCAATCCTTCTAAAATGCAGGATTATATGGAACAATGCAGTCTTAAATCCTGAATATATCTTGCATTTCTCTGGTTCCTGGGACTCATCCAAGCACCATATGCATACATTTCTAGGGTGGGTATGATGGGGGAGTTCATTCCTTCACCCATGAAAGAAAAGAACTATTAAAAAAACCCAGAGTATTTGAGTATTTATGTCAAGAATGCATGGCTTTTTTTCAAGTTGTTGTTCTAGTACCAGGCTAGAATTTACAATCCAAAAAGTAAATAACATCAGGGCAACGTTGTGGCTAATATGATGACAAAATTAGATTTAATCACATTTGAATCTAAATTAACAAATCAAGTTAATATAATTATTCCTCATGTATTTAAAAATATCCCACTTTGCTCAAAGGGAAAATTAGAATTTCGTGGCAACTTTTGAAGGGCTACAGCTTAAGGCTTTGCAAGACCTTTTGACTTCCAACTGTGGACTCTCAGTTTATGCATTGGAACCAAATAATGTTTGTCATAGGTCAAACCAGGGATGGTGAGTTGTGCAACTACAGTTCTTCTGCAGTCAATGAGGGATAAAAAGTTTGCACACTTTCTTA
The DNA here is from genome assembly GCF_049901735.1 of Notechis scutatus. Classification (NCBI taxonomy): domain Eukaryota; kingdom Metazoa; phylum Chordata; class Lepidosauria; order Squamata; family Elapidae; genus Notechis; species Notechis scutatus. The sequence continues at coordinate 9,365,536 of NC_142019.1, read as the reverse complement.
TAAAAATGAGCATAGAAATCAAAAGTTGCACAGGAAGTTTGTGTTCTCAATTTGACAGCTTGCAATGTGCAAATACTTATTATGTTGTATGGAGGTATATTTAGCTGTGTGAACCTGCACTGGAGCAAACTTCAACACACATTATTTGATTTTTAGAAGTCTGTGGTTGTATTAGTGCCATTTTTCATTTTACTCAGGAGAATTCTGGCTTGTGTTATTTGAGCGTGCAAGGGCTACTGTATAACTTTAAGCATTCCTTCATAGATTAAATTCACATGTCAAAATGAAGAGTGTAGCTATTTTACTAGATGGAAGGAGCTTTGTGTCTTTTTTAATGCAGAGAAATATTCAGAAATATGTTTTTTAAGATGAGATAGCAGTCTCTCTGCTTCTGCTGTCTCCTGCATAACTTATAAAAAGCCAGAGCAAACATATTTCTAAATCACTTCTATGATTTATAGGTATCCTTTGGCAGTTCTCTCTCATTCTTCACATCTACAACAAATTGCAGTTCCTGCTGTTTTGAGACAGCTTAAATTCACTTTTGTGCTCTGTGGCTCTCCAAATATCATGGGACCCAAATCTTTCCAAGTTGTCTCAATTAGTTTGGACAAAGGTCAGAGATGACACAACTTTTAATGCAAAATATCTGAAGATCCTTAATTGGGGAAGACAGTCCTATACAGTTAAACTGATTTAAGGGGATTTATTTCTGCAGGGGAAATATGATGCGAGTGGCAGGTAGATGAGTGAAAAGATAAAATACAACCCAAAATTTTTTTCAGAGGAAGAAGGCCAAATGTTTTAGAGTGCTTTTATTTTTTTATTTTTTTTGGGGGAGGGGTTGTCGTGTAGTTCCTTATACATTTTCATGTTGGCTTTCCCAGATACATACATACATACATACATACATACATACATACATACATACATATGGGGATCTTTGGTTATTCGGGTTTTCTCCCATGTAAAATTGGAAGTATCTAGGCGACGTTTCGATGAAGTCTCATTCATCATCTTCAGGCTTGTGTCTTTGGCTTTGTGCTTCTCGGAGTAATGTGAGCTTGCAGCTGCTTCTTCCTTTTAACTGCTAGTGGGGGTGTGACTTGATTGGGTGGGGGCTTGGCTGTGTTCTGATTGGCAGGGGGTTGGCTGTGTTCTGATTGGCTGGGGGGTGTTCTGTTCAGGTGGGGGCTTGGTTGTGCTCAGGTTGGTCTTAGTTGCTGGGGGATTTGAGCTGGTGAGCTGTGATCTTGTTGTTTGGCTTCGCGTTCATGGTCGTGTTGTTTGGCTTCGCGTTCGTGGTCGTGCCACATCTTCATGGTGGGCGTCAAACCCGAATAACCAAAGATCCACATATAAATACCCGTGAAAACCTCAGAATATATCTATATATCTATATCTATATCTATATATATGTATATGTATATGTATATATGTATATATTGTGACCACAAAATGCATTTAACCCCTCAGGTATCAACTCAAAATGCATTTAACCTGTCAGGTTGCGTTTGTAGCTATTATGCTTGGTTAGTTGTCACAATGGTGCTTTTTTCCAAAGTGAATTGGACTGTGTTTTTTCCTTATTTGTTGAAGACATTTTGCATCTCCTCCAAGAAGCTTCTTCAGTTCCTCAGAAGTGAAATATCTTCAAGGAAAAAACAAAGTCCCGTTGCCTTTGGAAAAATGCACCTCTGGGACAACCATGACCTGGATGATTGAGAATCTGCATAGATGCTTGGCTTAATTGTTTATTTATGGATAAGAGCTAAGGTTGCCTCCTTAATTCACACCTCCTAGTGATTTCATCCCATAATTTCCATGAGCAAGACCTCCTGTAGGGTTGGAGTCCTTGTTGCAGTAGAGGGTTCTTTTACATCAGGGGTCCCCAAACTCGGCAACTTTAAGACTTGTGGACTTCAACTCCTAGAATTCTGGGAGTTGAAGTCCACAAGTCTTAAAGTTGCCAAATTTGGAGACCTCTGTTTTACATTTTAGATTTCAGTTTTCTTCAAAGACCGAGCAGGGACTAAGGTGATCCCATAGATGTTGTTGAACTACAACTCCCATCTCACATGACCGGTCATGGAACTAGTAAAAATTGTATGTAACGTGGAGACATTAAAAGTTCTTTGTTTTTAAAATGATGTATCCAAAGTAAGTATCCAAGTGCAGATGATTCGCTTCAAATCAGATAAGTCAAGGCATTAGCAGGTATATTAACTCTACTAGGCAATTCAGAAATGCCTGCAGTCTAATTCTCCCTAATGTTTGAGAAATGTTATCAGGATCTTTCTAGTAAATCAAAATAGGAGGTAATTCTCAGTTGTAACCATCCAATGCTTCCTAAATGTGATGGGTCTGTCTTTAACCATGTGCAAGTCTACACTTTTGATCAACTCTATTGTCTATCATGATTCTCTAATGAGGGGAAGAAAATCTTGTTCACCATCCTTTATGTGGATGCATCTTCCATTGATCTGTATGGTTCGGTGAGTTGGCCCTCAGTGATTTTTCACAATGTCTGGAAATCAAAGTGTTGCCAAATCCCGTTGAGTTCTAAAGTGTTGGGTAGGTGAAGAGAGAACCAAGGGCAATTTGACCAAACCTCTCTGTTGATCATGAAGTTTCTTCAAAGTGAGAAAATGAAGTACATTGAATTCCCCACAAAAACAGACAACTGGACAATGATTTGTCTATGTCCCCCCTCTTTCTTTCTCCTGTTCATTCTTTCACTGGACACAGGCTGGGCTTGTTTGCTGGACAATCACTCGCCAGGTAGAAGATCAGGGAAAGATTGCTTTGCTGGATTGATGGATGGATCAGTTGATGGATCTTCTAGTTGGGATAAAATATGTACAGTAAATGGTTCTTTTTTCATCATGTGAACAAAGCTGATTAATGAATCCATAGCAATAGAAGTGAGCTTCTTGACCCCTTAAGAGTGACATCATCTAAGGCGATGTACCCATACATAAGAAGTTGAATGAAAGCATAACTTAAGCTACATTCGGGGACTGTATTGTAGGTGTCCCCCTCTGAGGATTCAATTGTATTCTTGTCCTTGATCTTTGCTTCTGGCTGTTTTCCAATGTTGCCTTTTTGCTGAGAATCTTGTATGAACATGAGATTTCAGCGAGAAAAACAAATGTCCCAGTAAGACTCCGAGATCCCCCTTTCGACAGGTTGTTTAATTTTTTTCTATCATTTACAAAAATAAGCAGTGTAGCATTCAATAGTACAATTTTTCATCTAAGCTGGAACACACAGACAACTCCTGAGGTGTAATCTCTGGAAGAGCTCCATCTTCAGTTGCTGCTGAATGCCAGAGAGTCCTTCATGTTCTAGTTATATTCAAGTGTAAATGGCAAAAAGCCAAAAAGACATATTTTCTATGTGTTGCAATGCAACTTTTTTCCCCTCCCCAATTTTGTAGTCATGTAGACAAATATAGGCACATCAACCATTGAGAAGACTCTCTTTAGAGTGCAATTCTCCTTTGCCTGCTTTCCCCCTCCCCCCGCATATTATTCATCCAATAATCAAGGCAGATTACATCAGCCAAGAAAACACCAAATGCCAATAAAGTAGTATTATAATGAAAGTTGAATTTACAAACCTCTTTGCAATGGATGTCAGATACACTAGAAATGGTATCCCTTGAATTTACTGTAGTGTAGTTCATGCTGTTTACATAACGAAATGATTGTGATTAAGAGCCATGGTGGCACAGTGATTAGGATGCAGTATTGCAGGCTAATTCTGCCAATTGCCAGCAGTTCGATCCTGACCGGTTCAAGGTTGACACAGCCTTCCGTCCTTCCAAGGTCAGTAAAATGAGGACCCAGATTTGCAATATGCTTACTCTGTAAACTGCTTAGAGAGGGCTTAAAGCACTGTGAAGCGGTATATAAGTCTAAGAGCTATTGCTATTGTGAAAATAATGCCAGTGATGTCATTTTTAGTATTTACATAAAGACATCACCACTGATAATGTACTCACTCATTTACTGGACATTCAGCAATAATGGACCACTTCCTCCTATGGGCCTATTAAAACGCGGCTTCATTGCAAATACATTCAAAATCAGAGTCAAAATCGAACATGAAAATGAATAAAAACAATCAAAAGTTTGGGTGATCTAAGTTTTTATTGAATTTCTGCATATTGAGAGAGTGGGAGCCAAGGTCTGGTCCTCCCCCAATGAATGGGGTACCCAGAAAAAACAACAACCATTCTCACACACCCAATTATTAATTATTATTTTTCAGATTCATTGCCAGACAGATGGCCCTGCTGAGAGTCAAGTCAACTGCTCAGTATTTTAGGCTTTTATAGATCTTTACCACTTGTCCCAAAGGTGCTTTTGTTTCCAACTGGACTTCCTGTGGTTTTTTCCCCTTTGAAAACATTTCGCCTCTCATCCTAGAAGCTTCTTCAGTTCTAACTCTTCTTGGATGAGAAGCTAAACATTTTCAAAGAGAAAAAAAAACCAAGAAAACCCAGTTGCCTTTTTAAAAAAAATAAATAAATCACCTTTTGGACAACACAACCTGGATCATTGAGATTCTCCATAGACATCAATGCCACTTCCTTGCATTGTGCCCAACAGATAATGAGCTGCTGGATTCAGAATGTTGATAGGATGACTCTACCCAGTAGCTGGCAATAATCAAGCAACCACATTTTGCCCCAATTCTATCTAAAACCCAACTCTCTCTGTTGTCCTCTGCTTTCTTTTGCCACTTTGCTTCCCAATGCAATGGTCAAGTGGGGTGGGAAGGCCCCCAACACTTCCAGGGATGATGATGGCTTCAAACAGATTTGGTTTGTTCCCCCACTCTCCTGCCCCCCACTCCCCTGGCCTCTGCCATCGGTATCAGAAGCAGTGCTTATTTTCTTAATCTGGAGATAAGCGTGATGATGCAAGGAAGAGCTGCCGTTGAGCCCCGGAATGGTAACTGCCTGAGCTTCCTGGTTGCACTTTGCTGGTAGAGTGGAGCTTAAAGCCAGAGAATCAGATTCTGAGCGTGGCTTTGCATCTCCCTGTTTGCTGGGAACATAAGCGCAGGGGCAAGGACAGGAGTGGGGCTGGGTGCCTTATGAGGACTTTGCTTACAAGGTGGAAAGAAAGTGGGGAGAGGAGAGGGTTAGGGGGGGGAGAGGAACACTCGCTCCATTTCTGCAGTGACACAGATGGAGGCCTGCCAGAAGCACGCCCCATCCCTTTGAGGGTCTAGGAAGTTCCAGGGATTTGCTGTGCTAATTTCCCATAGTGGTTTATCCCGAAAGAAAAACCACCTCCAATCTAGGAGGATTTACCCCTCCTAAAATTCCCCCCTCACAAAAAAAAAAATCCAGATAGAAAAAAGGCAAGGCACCTGCTTCTATCGCCATATTATTTTTTAAAGTATTTTTTTCAGGTAAACATTGTGTTTCTTTGAAGGCCATTAACAGAATGTCCTTTGAATTCTTCCTTTGCTTCCTCCCAAGCTGTATGACCTGATTTTTAAAATTAAAAACCCGATGCCCTTCAATTTAAAACAGAGTGAAGTGATTTTTGCATGGGTTACACATGCAAAATCTTTTGTGAGCCGAAGGTTTGCAGTGTATGAGCCAGGGTTGCATGTTTTCCTGGTTGTCTGCAGAGATTCTCCGTCATCCAAGTGATGGTTATCCCAAAGGTGCTTTTTTTTTCTTCAAGAGGCAACTGGACTTTCTGCTTTTTCTTTTTGAAGACATTTCTCTTCTCATCCAAGAAGGTATTGCAAGATGGCATTATAAGAATAAAGGGTGAGAAAACCAACTCCAACGTTTTCCATCGACAAAAAGAGAAAAACATACGAAATATTAGCCTTGCTTGTATGTAACCAGTGTGCTTGGCAGCCAAATCTAGACCCTTCATATTAAAAATGTTCTTACTCAGGTCTAGCACCATGCAGTACATGGGTGGGGTGTCACTGCACAATTTATTTTTGTTTCTGGTAAAGCAGCGAGGAGATGGCTAGTGTTATAGCATTACTCATAAGATGCACGCAAAATGGAAATTGCAGGAAAATGGTAGAAGATAGAGAAAGAGAAAGATTTGTAACACAGCATCTCTACTATTTTAAAACCCTGTTTAAGACACAATGGCCCATCTCTTTATCTCCATCTCCTTATCTTTGCTGTTGCATTCACAAATGGGGGGTCAGTTAAAAAAAAGAAAAAAGAAAACCCAGCAGCCGCCATAAGTCACAGGGTGTTGTGTCTGCAAATATAAAGCAACTTAAGGTGTGTGTTTTTCTATTGTTCGAAAGCAGGCAGCCTTGCCAAGAAAAAACAGTTGTTCCTGCCCCCCCCCCCCACTAAAGCCCCAAAGCAACAGGGGGAAAGCGGTTGCCTGATTTAATTCAAAGCACATGCTGCCAATTGGAGCTTCATCCTCTAATCTTCCAAATTGGAATTCAGCCAGTAGATTTGCATCAGGTGAATGCCCTGGTGCAGGGTGGGGGGAGATGGGCCCTTCCATGCCTCAAAAACCAGGCACGCCATGCTTGGATCAGAGCAGCCTCGGTGGGTTAGGCTCCCCGCTCCTCCCTGTTAGTTTTCTGTCAGGGCCGCAAACACCGCCTTTGTGACTGAACTTGCTCTCCGAAAGGATTGTTAGGAAGTTTCCTGCCTGGCTCACTAGCCACCTTCCTTCTTTATGGATTGTGGGCCTCCCCTCTGCCTTGCAAAAAGCAAGCCAAGGTGTTCGCATCCAACTGACTGTCGTAGGAAAATTCCAATAAAGAGGAACACAGACAGACCACAAACAATAATGCTTGCTTAAAAGATTCAGAGGTTTATTTCATGAGCAATTTGAAACATGAATAGCCATCATAACATTACTTATAGTAATAACCTATTCAGTGGTGGGATTCAATTTTTTTTTACTACTGGTTCTATGGGCATGGCTTGGTGAGCGTGGCTTGATGGGCTGTAAAATCTCCATTCCCTCCCCACCCCACTAACCTGCTTTCCAGCTCCGTTCTCCTGTACAGGGCAACCAAAGAAGACCCAGCCGATCAGCTGGGACTCAATGGGAGGCAAAGAATAGATGGGGGCAGGGCCAGTCAGAGGTGGTATTGGCCGATTCTCTGAACTAGTCAAAATTTCCACTACTGCTTCTCCAGAGCTGGTCAGAACTGGCTGAATACCCACTTCTGAACCCATTGCAATGAGGTCCAGAGACAATAGCTAGGTCCAGCGAGGAATAGCTGTGGCCAGTGGCCCCAAACTCATCCCCAGACATTCTTTTTATACTTTTATGCACTCATTTCACAACTTACTTCCTTATTTTTTCTTCCTGACAGTTTCCACATATACCCGTGTACATCTCAAACCTCTATCCACCAGCTACTTTCAGTTCCTTATGTCTTGTGGTTTCGTCCTTCTATGTCCAAATATATTTATACTTTGCAAAAATTGTGTTTCACAATTAGCCATGGCTCAGCAGGATTACAAATAGCTCTGGTACATTTTGAAATCATCCTATCTAAAACTTTGGTTCATGTCTCTGTATTCTGGGGCCTGCTGTCATCCAAAAGGCCTTATTGAATCTGATAGATCAATAGCCTGTATTTTTGTTTCTCACATGACGAACAAACGGGATTGAATACAGATCCAGGGGGGAGAGGCTAATGTAAGTTGAAAACAGCTCTCTGAAAACCAGGCCCAGGATTTTTAAAAGCAACTGAATTGCACCATGAAAGGATTGGGGGTGGAGGAGAGAGAGGGAGGAGGGGGTTTGGGGGCGGAATTGTGCATGTCTTCCCTCCTGGCGTTCCACCGTCTCCTTCCAGCCATAATCAAGTCATCTCGTTCATTACGCAAGATGTTCAGGGAGGAAGCCAAGTTTCGTTAGGATTATGGGAGAAAGGAAGAATGGCTTAGCTCGATGAAACCAAAGGCTTGTCTGTGATCCGGCACCGTTCCAACAGCGGCTATTCAAATGCCTCTAACAAGCTCCCATGGCTGCAGAATGCATTCTTTGGGTTTTGTCCTCATTCAGAGGGAAGCAGTCCCCGAAAATGGAAGCTTAATTGAGCAACCAGGTCTGGCCAGCAGCTTGTTAGCCCTATCACCTGTTAAAGCATCCAATCATAACATGCCTGAACAATAGCATTTAATGCTTGGCCACCCGAACCTGTGAATGGACTGTGGGAAAGCATTGTGTTTGAGAGAATTCAAAAGTCCCATTGGGTTGTGTTTGGGCCTGCGTGGAGCTCCTAAGCAAGCTGCATCTGGCCATGTAATTGTCACGGGGGTGGGGATTTGGGGGGAGGGCGTGAAAGAGTTCCATAGCTGGCTCTGATCCAATGCTTCTATTAACCTTCCTTCGCCTCCGACCATTTTAAGTTTTCTTCTCCCTGCAGGATTTCCTCCACCAACCTCTCAACCATCTTGGGGCCTTTTTTACCTTCCTTCCAAATGATCTCCCAGGAATTGCACTGTTTTTAAAGGAGGCTGCTGTGCTTTATTCCTGCCTAGGAAACAAAAATGCCATCCTCTCGCTGCTGTCCCAAGGGTCCAGCTTCTGTTGCTGTGCGCAGTTTAGCATACTTTGCTTGCTGCCTTATTGGCAGTGATGTCCAGGATACAAAGACTTGGTCCATGGGGGGCAAATGCTCTCCTTGGGATTTTCCCAGGAGCTCCAAGCTCCTGCTGCCCCGTCTTCCTCCTTTCCTTTTTGCAAAGAGGCTGAGCTGAGCATGGTTGCTAGGGAGCTGGGAAGTGAAATGGAGACTCGCAAGGGAACAGCCCGTCCTGTCAACGTGTCTCAGCTAAACCATCGGCCGAGGAACTGTACAGCTGGGTGCGGGCTTCTCTCGCTTCTTGTCTGGAGCCTGGGAATAGCCCAGGCCTTTGAGGTTCAAGGGCAAACTTGCTATTCATTCGTTGGAGTCCTTGACATTCCTCCTCTGCCTCTTCTCTCCTCTTTTCTAGCTTGTCTAGGCATGTAAATCCCCCCTAGGGACACATTCCTGGGTGCCCCTGCTGAAACCACTCCCTCTTCTTTGGCCCCCTTCCCCCCCCATACACAAGCTGTCCCCCTCCCCAGAAGATGCTGAAGTGGGAGAGTAGATGAACAATGACCCAAGTGAAGGCTATTCAGACAAGGAGGCCCAGATCGCTTGTCTCTTGCCTCTGGCTTTCCCCTTTTCTGCATTCGCAGCCTCTCCCTGGAACCTTCTGTTCACCGACCCTTGTTTCCCAAAGCACGTCTGCTGGAAAGAGATTAGGGGCTCATTTAACTTGGGGATGGTTGATTTCCTCATTGTTTGGATGATGGTGGGAAATCGTAATTTACGATAAAGGGAAAAAATGGGAAGCGGCCCAGAATCACTGGGTTGAATGGGGCGGCAATGGAAATTGAATAAATAAAAATTAAAACGGAAATAAAAATAAAAATCCAGCTGCCTCAACCCTCCTTGGTCTCAGGGATTCTTTGAAAGAAACTTGCTCCTAAGAAGAAATAGCCATCGCTGCTTAACCGCGGCCTTAACTCTGGATCAGTGAAACAGCTAATAAAAAAAAATTTCCTGCTGGTGTGGACACATATATAACTCCTGATCATAGCTTTTTGAGATCTCTTGTTTTTCTTTAGAATAGAATATTTCCCTGGGATCTTTTTTTTTTAGGATTGGGGATGCTTTATATTTATTGTAAGGCAAGCACCATGTTCTGCTGGCTTAAGGCATTTGTCTGCCTGCCTGCCTGCCTGCCTGCCTACTTATCTATCTATCTATCTATCTATCTATCTATCTATCTATCTATCTATCTATCATCTCCATCCATCTATAAATAATTTTCTCCCCGCCCCTCCCCCTGGCCCCAGGAGCAAAGGAGGTACAATCTGTGTTGAGTTAGAGAAGAGAGAATGCAGCTTTTGCACACATTGGAGTTGGAAGTCTGGAGCAACAGAAAAGAGCACGAAAAGCACTGATTTGCATAAATAACATGTGTTTCCACATTAAAAAAAGAAGCAGTGGAGGGGGCGGGGAGTTGCAGAGGACAGAGGAAGAAAGATATCAGGGGCCAGTAAAATTGAATTGAGGCTGGAGAGAAAATAATGGGAGCAGGGATAGAGAGAAAGCAAAGGAGGGCTGGGGGGGAATGGTCAGTGTGAAAGAGGGTTTTGCTAAGTAACACCCCGGTGAGATTAAATTGTCCAGAAAGTTTGCTCCCTGTGTGTCTATGAAACGGTTGATTGGGTGAGGCGAGGGAGGAGGGGCAGGTCCCTCCTACCAGAGACCATGAATAGAAAATGGGCAAAGGGAAAAGAATCCGATTAGGCAGAAGAAGAAAAACCCTGACATTTTACTTTATTATTGGAAGGAGTTGTCAGGGGAAGCACTTTTCAATCAGAACTTCCACACTGATCCATTTCCTTTCCAAAGAAATGTGAATTGTAGCAGAGTGAGGCAGTTGCTATGGGATAACAATGATACTAATAACCCTGGTGCTCTGTGAGGCTATAGATGGGAGGCAATAGACTATTCACTTCAATTATTTACCCTACTTTTAAAAAATAGAAATGTCATATCAGTCCTAGTTCTTTCTATCCCACCTCAGAGAGATTATTCGGCAGAGGGTAGCTTGCATAGCTGGGTTTGTGCAGTTGGATGCTAAACTAAAGTAAAATTTGGTAGTGTGTGGTTCCTGATGTTAGCCTAACATGGGAAGTTGAATAAATGTCTTAAAAGAAACTTTGGTAAGCTATTTCTATATTGTTGCCAAAGAAAATTACATGGACATGTTTAGGGGATAATGATGAATTAGCCAAGATTTAGAGGAAATTTTATTGTTACTATGTTAGTTTGCGGTTCACTTGTGAGAAGCACAACATTGCGTTTAGCCATAACATTGTTCGTTGCTTGTGCATAACATGTCACACAAAATCCCAAAGTGTCTTTTTAAGAAACTTGTGCATATCCAAATTTTTATACTGCTGTAAGATTTCACAAGCATCTCATTGAATCACATGAATAATTACTATTTTTGTTTCTTTTATTTTTGTTATAGATTTGCGAGAAGGGGAAATTCAAGAACTTGGAAATGATGATGTCTCAACCAGATATGCTACAGATGAAAGCACCTTTCTCTTTTTTTTCCACCATATGGACCTGTGGTTGATTTTAACCAACCTCTCTTCAAGATGACTTGCACAGAAAATGTTTTGAGACAGCAGGCCATCCATTTTCTGCTTTGCCTACTCTCTGGCTGAGTAAAGTGGATTTTTTCATTCTTCACCTGTCCACGTTTCTTGTTTTGATCATCAAGAAAAATGGAAGTTTTCTTAAAACTCTGTTTGGAGGAGGTGGAGATGGAGGAGGAGGAGGAGGAGGAGGAGGAGGAGGAGGAGGAAGAAGAAGAAGAAGAAGAAGAAGAAGAAGAAGAAGAAGAAGAAGAAGAAGAAGAAGAAGAAGAAGAAGAAGAAGAAGAAGAAGAAGAAGAAGAAGAAGAAGAAGAAGAAGAAGAAGAAGAACTCTTGTTTTTCGTTCTTTAAAGTTGTCATTGGTTGTGCCTGTTTACATATTGTATTATAGCGCGCTGTGGCTGGTTTGCAAGATTGTGTGAGATAAGCCACTGTAATTTAGTTAAAAATTTATATAACCAGGCATACATTTTAGCCTGTATGATAGACATTGATAATTCCATTTGATTATTCAAAAGTAAGTTGGTTTGGTTGGGCTCATATACTAAAGCAAGCAATAATATGTTTGGTTTGCTTTGTCATGTTAAGTGTACTCAACCAACTATATTTAATGGAATTTAATAGGGGTTTTGTTTTCCCATGATAATCATTTGTAATAATTTTGATTGGTAAGGGTTACTCCTTATTTTCTTAGAGTCCACATTAACCCTAATGGAATTATGAAATTCTGTTTTTGCAAGACAGTTGGACACAACTGTCAATTTTGATGAGTTTTAATGGGGAATTAGACACATATCATGGAGAATAATAATCATGAACTACTTGATCTTTATGATTTGCTGAACGTCTGTGCAAGTCAGGTTAAATCCAATATGAATCATCAGTTCAAGAAATTAATCCAATATGTACATTCAAATTGGATCCTCGAATGGGATTAATTCATAACCACCTGGAGTCACCTTATAGGGGCTATGGACAGCATAAAAATTAATAAAAATAAATAAAATGGGAGAAAACCATTTCTGAACATGTGGAAGAATTTATGACTCATTGAGATTCATTTAGAACATCAAAGTTGACCATTCAATTCTCCTGACTGAACATGTTCACAGGCTTAATTTCTATGGCTAATTTTGTTTTCAGCCTTTCCCAGAAGAGAAGAACCTAACACTTTATGGCACCTTAAAGATTGCCATATTTTATGATGCCACACTGACTGTGGTCTGGGAAAGCACATGAGGATTTTGGTCATGAGGATTATAAGTCTTCTGCTGAATGAGAGGCAGACTACCCTTAAATAATATTATTTGGGAACCACATGTGGCACAATGTTATGTGCTGGTTGTGTGTTTCCCCTGTGTTTCTTGTGTGTTTCACCATGGAAATAAGATTGGTGTGCACCAACCCAGCAAGTCTAGAACATCAGAGTTGGAAGGGACCTTGGAGGTCTTCTAGTCCAACCCCTGCTCAAGCAGGAGACCCAGTACCATTCCAGAAAAGTGGCTGTCCAATCTCTTCTTAAAAGCCTCCAGTGATGAAGCAGCCACAACTTCTAAAGATTCCACTGGTTAATTGTTCTCACTGTCAGGAAATTTCTCCTTAGATCTAGGTTGCTTCTTGGTTAGTTTCCATTCGTGGCTTTTTGTCTTGCTTTCTGGTGCTTTGGAAAATAAGTTGGCCCCTTCTTCTTCTTTGTGGCAGCCCCTTGAGTATTGGAACACTGTCATGTCACCCCTAGTCCTTCTGGTTTGTTTCTGCAGCCCAACAAGACAGACACAGACTTCAGAGAGTAATTAGGACTGCAGAAAAAACAATTACTACCAACCTGCCTTCCATCGAGGACCTATACACTGCACAAGTCAAAAAGAGGGCTGTGAAAATATTTACAGATCCTTCACATCCTGGATATAAATTGTTTCAACTCTTATAGAGCACTGCACACCAGAACAACTAGACACAAGAACAGTTTTTTCCCCCGAATGCCATCACTCTGCCGAACAAATAATTCCCTCAATACTGTCAAATTATTTACTAAGTCTGCATTACTATTACTATTAATCTTCTTATCACTCCTTATCACCCATCCCCTCCCACTTGTGACTGTACGACTGTAAGTTTGTCGCTTGCATCCTTACAATTTATATTGACTGTTTCCTAGTACATATGATTGCTTATTGTACCCTATGACTATCATTAAGTGTTGTACCTGATGATTCTTGACAAATGTATCTTTTCTTTTTATGTACACTGAGAGCTTATGCACCCAGACAAATTCCTTGTGTGTCTAACCACACTTGGCCAATAAAGAATTCATTCATTCACTCACTCACTCACTCACTCATTCATTCTACATGATTCTAAATTACTTAGTTTCGGATAATAAGTGGGATATTGCCTCCATGGGGTATTGGAATTCAGCTAGGATCCACTCACCTAGCATCAGTATTTAGACAAGAATAAAGCTCTGTCTTACTATTGTTTCAATTATACTGTGGATCCAGTATGTTGTTTTTAAAATGTTCCAGCTTTAAAATAATGTCATTGAGGATACTGGTGGTATCGAGGCCTACTTTGCACACAGCTTTCATGTATTATGGTGTTAATGAAAAGTAGATAATAACATTTCATAAAAAAGAACTACATGTAAAGAAGGTTACTATCTGGGGAATCCACAGGTTTGTTCCAAGGCTTATGTTGCAACGAATGGTTGTGAAGCATTTCTGGCAGTCTAAACCAATTCAGGAATTCTAAGCTGCAATATTATATCCACTTATCTGGAAGAAATCCTCACGGAATATGATATATAATATGATGTATATCTAAGCACACATAGGATTTGAAAGCCTTTTGCTTTCAGCAAGGTTTTGGGATTCCTGCATTTCTACTTTTGACTCAGTTCCCTGTAGATTTGGGCTTCGTGCCTCTCTTTGATGTGTATTTGTTTTGAAATAAAAATTACTGTTTGATTTTACATCATTTTCTTGCTGCCATTGGCTCTTGGGATACCTCCATTTGGAATAAAAAAGTAGATTTATTCTATTGATCACTGCTACTTTGTTCTTCAGCTTAAAAAGTTGCCAAGAGAATTTACCAATCAATAAAACCAAAGTCTTTTTCTTTGGGGTTATGAACTAAAAATGTGAGCTATAGAAAGGCAGGAAAACTCCTGCAGTGCTTCATGTTAAAGTCAACTCTAACTTGCTTTCCTTTACATTCTATAGCGTTTTGCCACTCCATTCATCAAAGCTTCCAGATAAGATCATACCACATATTTTTGAAAAGCAATATATGCAAAGAAGTTCTTATTGGCAGCAATGAACATTTGTTGCGAGGAATCAGAATTGTCTCCATGATTTTAAAAGTGTCTATGAATACTAACAAATATACCTGTTTGGAGGAAGATGTTGACAATGATACTTATTTTAATAATAAAACCTTTCCCTGTTTTCACAATCTGTGCTGTTCATTTTAATATCTTATTTAGTCAATAAGACGAATGAAAATAAAAGCAGTTTGGGTTTTGGTTTTGCTTCTTTGACAACATTATTGGTTCCCACCAAAGAAATGTGCCACCAGAGACAGGCTTTGGAATAAAGATCCAGATCCTATTCAGCAAATGGGCAGGAGGTCAGCCAAACAGAGCAATGCTGACTTTATTCCATTTTTAAGTAAGATTTTTATCATTTGGGGCAGCAGTGGGCACACAGCTAGGAAAACAGGAGTCTAAAATTTACAAAACTGCTTTTTCCCTAAATGGTCACACAAATTCAGAAGATTCTCAATGGCTTTGCATTTGCTGTGGAAGCCTTTGGTGTTGGGTTGAGAGATTCCTGCAGCTTCAAGCTGAGTGAGCAATTAGATCAATTCTACTTCCTCTATTCTATGCATGTGGGAGAGAAATGCATTCACTTTGTAGTGGACATGCAGAAACAAGCTATTTCCCCGAGACTGGTATATTGTGACTGCTGACAATCTGGCAACTGTGTTTGTGGACCATAATCTCTCTCTCTCTCTCTCTCTCTCTCTCTCTCTCTCTCTCTCTCTCTCTCTCTCTCTGTGGTGTCAGCCTGTATACATTGGCAGGTTAATGTGAGTTGAATGGCGAGTGTGCATAAATACGGACCCATTGTCTGTATTCACCACAAGGGGATGGGGAATCTACACATATTAGCAGCCTGAATAGAAGAAGCTGTGTACATTGTCTGGTCAATATGCAAGTGAGGCTGGAGGAGGGTGGGAGGGTTTTCACACCCTCACTAGGAAAAGGGGCATTATGGGACGAGTAAGTCTAAGAAATATCCTTTCTACAAGGTGCCATTTGTTCATTGCATTCTATCATGCTCATAATATGTACACAGGGTTGGTTGTGATGTAAAATGAATGCTGGAGAAGGGTAAAAAAAAAAAAAAAGAATCGGTCTGTGTGTGCATAGCTAAGACATCAGATAACCCAGGAAATGTTGGGTTGAGTGCTACTCAGTCATGAAGCTTGTAGTCTTCTGCATAACATGGTCTCAGCTCAACCATTCCCCCAGCTGCTAGAAGAAAAGCAATGCCAATAGCACATAGACTTATATACCACTTCACAGTGCTTTCCAGCCCCCTCTAAATGCTTTACAAAGTCAGCATCTTGCCCCCAACAATCTGGGTCCTCATTT
Source organism: Notechis scutatus (assembly GCF_049901735.1). NCBI lineage: Eukaryota > Metazoa > Chordata > Lepidosauria > Squamata > Elapidae > Notechis > Notechis scutatus. The sequence goes on along the minus strand of NC_142019.1, from coordinate 9,349,693 downwards.
TATCGACCTTGGAAGGCTGAAAGGCTGAGTCAATCTTGAGTGATCAAGATCGAACTGCTGGTGGTAGGCAGAGATAGCCTGCAATAGCAATAGCACTTAGCACTTAGCCATATACCACTTCATAGTGCCTTATATAGCAATAGCAACAGCACTTAGACTTATGTACCACTTCATAGTGCTTTCCAGCCCTCTCTAAGTGGTTTACAGAGTCAGCATGTTGTCCCCAACAATCTGGGTCCTCATTTTACCCACCTCAGAAGGATGGAAGGCTGAGTCAACCTTGAGTAGGTTAGGATCGAACTGCTGGCAGTCGGCAGAGTTAGCTTGCAATGCTGCATTGTAACCACTGCGCCACCATGGCTCTTCCTTCCTTCCTTCCTTCCTTCCTTCCTTCCTTCCTTCCTTCCTTCCTTCCTTCCTTCCTTCCTTCCTTCCCACTTAGCAATAGCACATAGACTTATATACCGCTTCACAGTGCTTCACAGCCCAGTCTAAGGGGTTTACAGAGTCAGCCTCTTGCCCCCAACAATTGGGGTTCTCATTTTACCCACCTCGGAAGGATGGAAGACTGAGTCAACCTTGAACCAGTCTGGATTGAACTCCTGGCTGTGGGCAGTGAGTTAGCCCTGTAGTACTGCCTTCTAACCATTTTAACCACGGCTCTGTACAGACAGGTAGTCCTTGACTTGTGACCACCATTGAGCCCAGAAATTTCTGTGGCTAAACGAGACAGTTGTTAAGGGAGTTTTGCCCCATTTTACGACCTTTCCTGCCACACTTGTTAAAGGAGTCACTGAAATTGTTAAGTTAGGAACATGGCTGTTCATTGAATCTGGCTTCCCCATTGACTTAATTGCCTGAAGGTTGTCAAAGGGGATCACATGACCCTGGGACACTGCAACCGTCATAAATATGAGCCCGTTGCTAAGCACCTGAATTTCAATTGTGTGATCATTGGGGGTGGGGGAGCTGCAACAGTCATAAGTGTGAAAAGCGGTTATTTTTTTCAGGACCATTGTAACTTTGAACGGTCATTAAATGAATTGTTGTAAGTCAAGGCATTAGGGTTCTACCAGTAATTCTATGCCTGTGGTCAAACCACATTCCAGGGCAGTTGCAAACTGAGTGGGATGCATTCATACAACATGCTAGGCTTGGAAGTTTTAAACTTAAAAACAACAACAGCTGAATGTAGGTCATTTAGTTGGTTTGTGGTTTGCCTCTGTAAACTGCTATAACAGATAACAGATAATCAGAGCTGGAAGGGACCTTGTAGGTCATCTAGTCCAACCCCCTGGCCAAGAAGGAGACCTTACACCATTTCTGACAGATGGTAGTCCAGTCTCTTCTTGAAAGCCTCCAGTGATGATGCTCCCACAACTTCCAAAGGCAACTTCTGTTCCATGGGTTGATTGCTCTCAATGTCAGAAAGTTTCTCCTTATTTCCAGGTTGAATCTCCCCTTGTTCAGTTTCCATCCATTGTTCCTTGCCTGGCCTTCAGGTGCTTTGGAAAATAGCTTGACCCCTTCCTCTCTGTGGCAGCCCCTCAAATATTGGAACAAACTCTTGGAAGAAATTTTATTTTATTTTATTTATTTGTCAAGCATTTATTAGATAACAGATATAAGTATAAACATGATTTATAGCAGCAAATGGATTTATAACATGAAATGGATACAAATAAAATGAACATTAGGATAGGGACGGTAGGCATGTTGGTGCACTTATTCATGCCCCTTACAAACCTCTTAGGAATCAGGTTAGGTCAACAGTAGACAGTCTAAGGTTAACATTTTTGGGGTTTGGGGAAGAAACCACAGAGTCAAGCAGTGTATTCCAGCCATTGACCACTCTGTTGCTGAAGTCATATTTCCTGCAATCGAGTTTGGAGTGGTTTACCTTGAGTTTGCATCTATTTTGTGCTCATGTATTGTTGTGGTTGAAGCTGAAGTAGTCATTGATGGGTAGGACATTGCAATAGATAATTTTATGTACTATGCTTAGGTCGAACCGAAGGCAGCATAGTTCTAAGTTGTCTAAGCTTAAAATTTCAAGTCTGGTGGCATAAGGTATTCTATTGTGAGTAGAGGAGTGGAAATGTGGGAGAAAATACAGATAACTGAGAAATGCCCTATTCCTCTGCTCAACTCCAGGGAGCTTCAGTATCATTCAACAAAAATGGGAAGTTCCAAAGAAGGCACAAGATTGGGTCTTTGTCTAGCTGCACTTGGAACTGAACCACCAATATCTCAGGAGTCCATTGTAGGTTCTCTTTGGGGTAAAATGAGATGGAGATCCAGAATCATAAATCTTGGCTTGGGGTCCCCCAGCTTTTGACTTCACAAGAGAATCAGAACAGTGATGTAGTTAAGATTTCTCCTCTCAGCCGCCACATAATGGAGGCGGGATATGGGGAAGAAGGGCCCTTTCACACCCAGAAATCTACAGATGAACAAGGACAATGGAGGGACTAAAGAAAGCTCATATTGTTTCTCTTGAAAAGCCATGCTCAAGGATTCCCCCATGGCCAAGTTCAAGGCAAGTGTTGAAAGATAGGGATGTCGGCTTGGGTGAGACGGTGGGAACCTCATGCTAATTTCCACAGTGCAAAGGTACAAGGCCAGAAAATCTGCATGGGTGATTATTCATTGCCCATCCAGCCTTAGACAGTGGTCCTGTGCCCCTCCTCCACCTCCCACCCAAGAGCACATTAAACAGAAACAATGAGGTTTGATTGCCATCTGCTCAAAAAGAGGGGGAGGGGTGTGCATAAAAAGAAGGGGAAGGTGCCCGTCCCAGCACGATAAAAATGACAGATTTTATGGCAAGATAGATGGAGATCGGCTGTATAATACATCTGTCTATCAGGCAGCAGACAGAGATGGTTTGATCATAAATCATCTCAGCCTAACCGTGGTCATTGCCGCTGTCAGTCACGTACTGCTTCCCAGGTTTTGGCATCCAGCACTGAATCTGCAACATCACTCCAACTTATGGTATTCAATACATTTAGGGCATTCTGAAGCACAGAAAATCCATTTGCAGCTTAAAAAAATAAGCTGTAATGGATTTGAACAAGTATTTATAGGAGTCTTTCTCTCTCCCTCTCTCTTCCTTCTTTCTCCTTTCTTTCTTTTTTCTTTTTTTCTTTCTATTTCTTTTTCTTTTCCTTCCTTCCTTCCCTCTCTCTCTTCTTACTCTCTTTCTCTCCCCCCCTCTCCCCCCTCCCTTTCCTCTTTTTTCCCAGCACGAGCTTGGGTGTGGATGATCTCTGTGTGAAATAGACTACAGCAACATTTCGGTCAAACTGTATTGCATGCACACAATTCAAACAGAGATAAAGCTACAGACATAGCAGCATCCAAGTCTGCTGAAGGAAGTGAGCTTTAACTTGCCACCTGTATTTCCAAAAGCTGTGGTCTGATTTAAACAGGCCAATCAATGCACACCATTTCAGAGATTTATATGCCATCTTAATGCCCTTCTAAGGCAGCTTTCATCCAATTCGCAGGCATCTGCAAGTGGGTGAATATTGCCAAGATGGCAGGCATCAAAATGCAAATCGGATGCCTTCTTAATGTACATGCACACATTAAAGATAAGATAGCCTTTGTGGTCGTTTTCTTCCGTGAACACACTGGCACACATTAAAAAATGTAATTCTGATGGCCTCTTCCACATGTTTCCAACCAAAATGGTCCTAAGCTTTCTTTTGCCAATTGGGCCCGCAACACTTGCTGACCAGTCTTGATGAGGCAAAGGGGTTTGTGTGGGTAAATGAAATCATGGGCTATGTCATCGGACATGTATCTCTCCAGAAGGGTCTCCCAAGGGGAACAGGCCATGATAGATACTAACTAACATCGATCACATCTGCCAACCACATTGGACCAGCGTGGCAGATTATGGTCTATTCCTTCCACATGCCAGTAGAGCCTCAAAAACGGCCCTCATTCCCCGGAGGTCTATGGGTATGGAAATGTATATATTCTGAGAGCAGGCATCAGAATTCTATTTTTTAATGTATGCCAGTATGTTCACAGGAAAAAAATGACAATAAAGGCTATCTTATCTTTAATGTGTGCACTAACATTGCATGCACATTAATTGGATGCATTGGATTTGCATTGTCTGCCATCCTGGCAAAGTTTCTATCTGTCTGTCTGTCTGTCTGTCTGTCTGTCTGTCTCTCTCTCTCTCTCTCTCTCTCTCTATCTATATATCTATATATATATATATATATATATATATATATATATATATATATATATATATATATATATATCTATCTATCTATCTATCTATCTATCTATCTATCTATCTATCTATCTATCTATCTATCTATCTATCTATCTATCTATCTATCTATCTATTTTGGACTAGGAATCCAAAAAGACTTTTCAGAAGATAGAAATGGCAAAACCATTTTTGTAGTGTTGTCAAGGAAACCAAACCAACATCCCCACTATTCTTAGCTTAACCCAAGTTATGAGTAAATTGATTATGGAGCTGTCCTTTAACCCAGTGCCGAAAGAATTACTTGGGGGGGGGGGGGGGTGATATCGCAACATATTCTAGTGGAGATTAATACATTTATTATACCACATGCCACAATATATTAAAGTCCAATTCATCAGATGCATGAGAACCAACTTAACCACACACCGACTAATCCTTAAAATAACACAGAATCTCTGTTGTTCTCTCTCCCTTTCTCCAATCAACAAGACTAAGCCCCAAATGATATAAGTTAATAATAACATGATAGCAGTCTTTTTTTTAAAACAAAGTTTTTTATTTTTTACAACAAACATACAAACAAAACATAAAAACATAAAACCCTCTTTCAATTATATACATACAGTGTGTCAGTTGGTTACAATCTTTTGTGCTATCCTTTTTTTACCATTACTCACAAGTTATATAAACTCTCACCTTATCGGTCTAGCTTGTGCTTCTACAATATCAATTATTAAACATTCATTTAACTATTTTTCCATCATTTTATACGAGATATTCTAATTTTCATTATGATTTAATCTTATACATTCATCCAATGGTTATATATTTTATATTGTATTCTTTATCAATCTATTAACTTTTATTGTAAGGCTTACTAATCTATTTCTTTACCATGTCTTTTTATCGAACCATTGATAAAATAAATCCCATATCATATAAAATTGTTTATCCTCTTGTTCTCTAATTTCAAATGTCAATTTACCCATTTCGGCACAGTCCATGATTTTCTTAATAATTTCCTCCTGCATAGGTATTTTTTCATTTTTCCAATTCTTAGCAAATACAATTCTAGCTGCTGTTAAAACATTTACAATCAAATATTTCAATTCTTTACAATATATTTCTGGCATAATTCCCAATAAAAATATCTCAGGTTTAAAGTCTATGTGTTGTTTTGTCATTTTTTCCAACCATGTGTGGCTTATAGTCCAATATCTTTTTGCATCCAAGCATGTCCACCACATGTGGTAATATGAACCAGGTGTCTGATGACATTTCCAACATTTATCCGATTTATTCTTGAACATCCACGCAATTCTTGTCGGGGTAAGTGCCACCTGTAAAATATCTTATACAAATTTTCTTTATATGCAGTTGACATTGTCATTCTATAATTTTGAGACCACAATTTTTGCCATTTATCTAAGTGAATCCCATATCCGAAATTAAAATGATAGCAGTCTTATCCTGGGAGGATGGAGGGGCTTTGGGTTCCTCCCCACCCCAGGACTTGGTGATTTTGTCATTTTGGATCCTGGATGGGGTTGTACTTTGCCAGACTGAACTGGTGCACTATTTAGGGGGGTCAGTAGCTAAGACGCTGAACTTGTCAATCAGAAAAGGTCGGTAGTTCGCTTCCCTCCCTCTCTCTCCTTCCCTCCCTCTCCCTCCCACTCTCTTTCCCTCCCTCTCTCCCTCCCTCTCTCTTTCCCTCCCCCTCCCTCCCTCTCTCCCTCCCTCCCTCTCCCTCCCTCTCCCCCTCTCCCTCCCAATCTCTCTCTCCCCCTCCCTCTCTCTCCCCCTCTCTCTCCTCCCTCCCCTCCCTCCCCTCTCCCTCCCTCTCCTCCCTCCCACTTTCTCTCCCCTTTCCCTCCCTCCCTCCCTCCCTCCCTCCCTTCCCTCCCTCCTCTCTTCCTCCTCCCCCCCCTCTCTCTCCTCTCTCCCTCCCTCCTCTTTCCTCCCTCTCTCTCTCCCTCCCTCTCTCTCCCTCCCTCTCTCTCCCTCCCTCCCAGTCTGTCCCTCCCTTTCTCTCTCTCCCTCTCTCTCCCTCCCTCCCTCCCTCTCCTCCCTCCCTCCCTCTCTCCATCCCTCCCTCTCCCTCCCTCCCACTTCCTCTCTCCCTCCCTCTCCCCTCCCTCTCTCTCCCTCCCTCCCACTCTCCCTCTCTCCTCCCTCCCTCCCACTCTCTCTCTCCCTCCCTCCCTCTCTCCAAAGCAAGGTAACACAGGCTACTGTCGGGGGTGGGGGTGGGGGTGGTGGAGAGAAATATTTTAGGTTGTAGGTCAGCAAATAAATGAAATAACTTTTTTGGGGTGGGGGGAAGCCCCAGTGGGGCAATCCCATTAAACTGAATGGATCTGACTTCTAGATAGAAAACCGACCAACGTGGCACATGTAAACTTGGGGGTGGTAGTGAGAGCAAAACTGAAGTCTTTGTGTGCCTTTCACAACACCTGCCCCCCACCCCACCCTTGGAAAACCCTTTCTTCCCAATCCAGGCACCTCACTTGGAACCATTTAGCTCTTTTTCCTACTATTGATAGCTGACACCGCCTTCCCTCCTAGCGAGTCCCCCCCCCCCTCCCCCGCTTTAGGACAGTTTTAGATCTGTCCCAGACTGGCCTGTTTTCTCTTCTTTCGCGGGTTCCTAATTTATTTCTCTCCCCACCCCCCACACACACCCGCCTTCCTTTACGGGTGGGGGGGGGGGAAAGGAAAATAAACTACTCTCTTGCTTCCCTCCTCTCTCCGCCCCTGGCTGGGGGGAGTTGGTGGAGAGAAAGAGCGAGCGAGAGCCGTGGAACTTTATTTGGGGGGGGGGGGAGCGGAGGGGGGCAGGGAGCGCGAAGCCCATAGAAGGCCCCGCACAATGGGGGTTTATTCAAATTTGTTTAGAGTCGAAGGGATTTGCATGAAAAATGTGTGAGAAACGCCGGCGCCACTGACCTCATCGCCAGCTGCCATTGACGTTCAATTACAGGCTGAATAGCTGGAGCGGTAGAAGAGACAGGGACGTGCCGAGAATCCAGCCAGGCCCCGCGGAGGGTGAGAAAGGCCTCCATTACCCCCCGTCCGCCCCCTTCCCCTGAAGGAATGCGGGCAGGGGTCCTGAGCGCTCGGCCATCCGCTCCCAATCGCTCCCCGGTCTTCTTGCCCAATGCCAGCGCCAATGGGCCCGTGGGGAGGATGGGGGATGTCTTCCTTTCCTTTGATCCCTCCCAGATATCCGAAAAGAGAGCTGTCGGAGTTTTGTTTTTTTAAAGGAGATAAAAGTGCCGATAGATATGTGCAAGTTTCTTAGGAGGAGAGAAGGAGGGAGGGAGAGAGGAAAAAGGAAGAAGGGAGGGAGGAGGGAAGGAGGGAGGAAAAAGGAAGGAAGAAAGGAGGGAGGGAAGGATGGAGGGAAGGGAAGGGAGGATGAAGGAAGAAGAGAGAGAGGGAAGGAGGGAGGGAGAAGGAAGGAGGGAAGGAAGGAGGTTGGGAGTAAGAAGGAAGGAGGGAGGGAGGGAGGTTGGGAGTAAGAAGGAAGGAGGGAGGGAGGGAGGAAGGAAGGAAGGAAGGAAGGAAGGAAGGAAGGAAGGAAGGAAGGAAGGAAGGAAGATCTTGACTCTCCCACCCCAGGGAGCAAGGACTAACAAGGTCACCCCATCTTAGATATGTGCTCCCCAGGTAACTGCAAGGCAGGAAGGTAAGATGGGCTTCTAAATGCTACCAGCATCCAAAAAGATGGCACACTCCCCAGCTGTTTTGTGGTTTGTTTGTTTTTCTGGCACAGTGGGCTTGCCCTTGATTAACATGAGCATATTTTACAGAATGTTCCCAATTCTTTGAGTTCCCAGGACACCCTGAGCCCTAATCAAATCAGGAGGGGCTGCTAGGCTAAAATGCCTGAAGTTGCATGTGGTCTGAAAACACAGGAGGCTCCAAAGCTATGTATGGTAGGTTGCTCACCTTTGCCAAGGGGTTAGTCTCTATGAGCAGGATTTCCTTCCAAGCGCCTGTGTTCATACAAGATGATTTAGGTGGCTGAGTTAAAAGCTTAGCGCAGGGGTCCCCAAACATGGCAACTTTAAGATTTGTGGATTTCAACTCCCAGAATTCTCCAGCCAGCTATACTGTTGCCAAGTCTGGAGACCTCTGGCTTAGTGGCTGCCTGTGTGTGTCCAGTTTTCTGACCTTGGGAAGTTGTGATTTTAGTTTGCTGGGTGCGTTACTGCATAACGTTGTAAAACCCAGGAGTCTTGCTAACTTCATAGTTCAGCATAATGAGCAAGTGCAGAACTATCTCTATTAACTCTGGTGTAAACACAAATGGTAAATGTGTTCAGACAGGATCTCTCATGCAGACAAGACGGTTCAACTGCTATCAGCTGGAAGCAAAGCAAAGCAAGAATTGGTAACAGAAACTTCAGCTTGGGGCAGGAAAGGGCCTTTCAAAATTGTACAAGCAGTACTATAGCCCTCTATTGAGTTCTTGTTGTTCTCTGAGCTTGTCTCCCTTCTGGAAGTTCTATTACCAGGCTAGGAAACCAGAGGTGGTTGGTATTCAGCAGGTTCTGACCAATTCTGGAGAACTGGAAGGCAAATCCCACCTCTGACTGGGCCTGCCAACCCCATCTCTTCTCTGCCTCCCATTGAGTCCCAGCTGATTGGCTGGGTCTTCTTTGGTTGCCTTGAACAGGAGAACGGAGCTGGAAAGCAGATTAGTGGGGTGGGGAGGGAAGGGGGATTTTGCAGTATCCTTCCCCTGCCACACCCACCAACCCACACCCAGAGAACTGGTAGTAAAAAAATTTGAATACTACCACTGTAGGAAACCCCATTAGTACCAAAGTTTCCTAGCTTGTGATGTGCGGCTGAGGTTGGTTCACACTTCCTTGCATGGACTCTTTCCTCTTGTGCATGAAAGCTAGACCATCGTTCAGCGGACTATGCATAACTCACTGGGGACTTCAGATCACGGCCAACTACAGTCTTACCATAAAAAGTAGAAGAAGCTCTCATCTTGTTTTGCTTGGCTTCATTCCTGCCCCCACCTTCCCCACCTGTAATTGAATTATAGCATTTGATATTATCTACCTACCTACATCTATCATCCATCTATCCATCTATATCAACTATCAACTACCTATCATCTATTTATCTACCAATATATATATTATATATATATTAGAGATAGGTAGGTAGGTAGGTAGATAGAGGGGGGGAGGGAGGGAGGGAGGGAGAGGTAAAATTAAAATCCCTACAACTATTATAATGATTGCAAGCTATCCAGAGTTACCTTGTGGTAAAATGGGCAGCCAATAAAACTCCCTTTTATGACCCTATAATTCTTTAATTCAGGGTAGAGTCGGGTTGACTGGATGGCGGACAATCAATTTTACAAATCAATAAATCTGAGCAAAGTTGAAGAAGACAGGATGGAAGAAGCAGATGATTGAAAGGGGTATTCAAACCAAGAGATTCCCACTAGAAGAGTCTATATCCAGACTCAGTTCAGGGGCTCCCCACTTTCTGTCGGGGATGGAATCAGGATTGTTCCCCCCCTCCCCAAAATGGGAGCAAGGCCATCGCTCCTCCCAATCTTATTCTATATCCATTTATTTCCCTTTCCTTGCAGGGGTGGATGGTGATTTGAGGTGGAAGTGGTGGTTTGAAGTCAGTGGCACAGGAAACAACATTGTGAGCTTCAGTGAAAATTACTCTCTGTCTCTCTCTCTCCAAAGGACCTGGGTGGAAGAATGGTGTTAAACGCCTTCCTTTCCTCCCCGAAGGCGATTATGCCCACCCCACCGCCGGGCGAGGTGGGGCCGTAGAAAGCAGGGAGAGGGCACCTCAGCTCTCTGTACGTGCTTCTAAAAGTGCCTTCCTCTTCCTCCCTCGTCCCCGGGGGGGGGAGGGAAGGAAAGCAGCCTCAGCCATTTCTCTAAGGCCCCCTTTCATTTTCTTTGGCTGGTTATTCAGCTTTTATCTCCCTAGCACCCTCCTCCTCCTCTTCCTCCTCCTCCTCCTCTTCTTCTTCTTTAGCAGGGGGGCGTCTTTCTGTGGGAATCAATAATTAGAGCGGTGCATGAGAAAAGTGGGCTGGCATTGTACCGGGGAAGAAAGGGTGGGGATGGGTTTTGAATAAATCAGAGGTTTAACTGCAATGCCGTTGGAGGGAGGGGCGTTGGAGGTTGTGCCCCCGGCTCAATTAACTGTACTTTAAGGGGGAGAGGGAGAGAGATGGAAAAAGAGAGAGAGAGAGAGAGAGAGGCGCTGCCTCCCCAACCTCGAAGAGACTGAATCGCACCAGTGTTTGGGTGTGCGCGGCTTCCCTTCTCCCCACCGGCTCTGCTTTTGGGGGGGGGGGGAACAGAGGGCTAGCCTCATTTAGTATTCCGTGCAGGGACGGAGGTCCTGAGAAAAACAGGGAAACACCCCCATCCTTCTTCCCTTCCCAGCCTCAGACAGGCCGCCCCGTAGGTGCCCCTTAAGATTTCTCAGCACCGAAGTTTCGCCTCCACCCACCCAAGTTCAAGTTCAGTTAACCGTGCGGACGGGCGCTCGCTCGCTCTCTCGGGCCACGGGACTGGCCCGCCTTCCCAGCCGGTGGGGCCTTTTCTTCTTCTCTGGACAATCGCTCTTTATCCAGCCCGGAGGACCCGCGCTCCGCCATCGCACAACCCCACCCCCGTCTCCACTTTCCAGCTTCCTAGTTATCCACCGCCCCCCTTCCCGGCTCCTCTTTTCTTTCCTTGGCACCGTTCAGGTGATGGGGCTGCAAAAGACTTCGCAGCTCCGGTTTGTTGGTTCTCTAAGCACTCCAATTACCCCCCTTCTCTCTCTCTCTTTCTACACATATTCCGTATATCTCCAAATATCCACTGCCCGGCTCCAGGGATCTGGTTCTCCTCACTCTCCGCTCCGCAGGGTGGAGAATGGACAGGGCAGCGGCGCCCCGTTCTTCCTCCGGCTTCGGTGTCGGGGTGGGCTTTGAACGTAGAAAAGGGTCTCCCGCTTAAAATGAGAGAGAGAGGTTTCCAAACCACAAAAGTTAACTCTCTCCCTCTCTCTAACTTTTTAAATAGGCCCAGATAATTTAGAGAAAGAGAAACATCAGCTTGGGGGTTCCCTAAGAGGATTGCACTCAGGTAAGAAGGAGAAATTTTTTTTATATATATATACTTATTCTTGATTGGTTGGATTTTTATTTTTATTTTTTTGCCCTATCAGGTTTCCAGTATATATATATATATTGACCTTGCACAAAATACCCTGGAGATGGGCTTGTGAGTGGAGACTTTGGGAATTCGAGTCTCTTTAGTACCCAATGAGGACTGGTACTATGAAACAAAGCATTAAAAAAAAAACCAGAGCTGGTCAGGTTTACCTCCTCCTTGATTGAGGTAGGGCCTTTCCTACAACTGGTATTACGACCTCATTGTTGTGTTAACAATATACGTATGGGGGGTTAGGAAAGGGAGGGGGAACTTCTTATTGTTTTCCTGGGTGAAAGATCAAGGAATGGTCTTGTGGCAACTTGTCAACCACATTGTAGCTTATAAAGGCCCAGCTCCTGGAGTTGTGTGTTGTATTTTACTCTATTGTCTCAATTTGGTAGGGAACTGAGTTAATTAAATGAACTGCAGGTAAATAAAGGAAGTGATAGTGTATTCTGGAAGAAGGGCAGGAGAAGTGGGGAAAATTAATCTCTACACACTAAGCCCATTGTGTGTGTGTGTCTGTGTGTCTGTGTCTGTGTCTGTGTCTGTGTCTCTGTGTGTCTCTGTGTGTGTGCCATTACCTTTCTCTGGGTTTTGTTTCATTTATTCAATTCTTCCACGATATTGGGAAACAGTGATAATGTCCCTCTCTTCCTTTTCTTTTGTGATAGTTTTCTCACTCTTTCTCCACTTCCTAAGTCATAACTGAAAGAAGAAGGCCAGGCATCTTCTCCTCTTGAACCCTTAGGATCTGGAAATACAGAAATTAATCAGAAAAGAGAAAAGATGGGCTAGAAAAAAATAAAAACCGGTTGGATTCATGCTTAGCACTAAGGCATCCTCCCATATTATTATGAAGTGGTGTGCTGGTTTTAACCCAGATGTTGCAGCTTGTAAATCATGGTTTATGAGCTGGTGTTACAGGCCAAACCAGCTTCTAGAAGAGACAGAGAAAAAAAGCAATGAATGAAAAGGGGTAACAACCTCTGGTAAATCTCCTTTCCTCTGACCTTAATACCCCTTTTGTAAAAGGTATGGACAATTGCTTAAAATTAAGGGAGGATTGAATTTAACTTCAAATTAAATAGCCAACAGAATGTGGTAATGCAGGTACATACTTGTAGCCTTTTGCAATATATATATTTTTTAAAATGAGGGTGTTGTGAAGGATTATAACCAAGGCTTGATTTCCCCAGCATCTGTGACAATCTGCCTCTGCCAACGGGGGGGCAACTGAACCCCACAACTCTCACTGTCCCATCACTTGGTAGTTGGCTTTTATGCTGTAAGAACATCACCATTCAAAATGGTGCAAATGAAATCTCAGCTCTTTCTCCCTGCCTACAAAAGAAAGAAAGCCAGAATACTACATATCTATGCAAGACACTTCAAAGATAAATTCACCCCAAATTCCAGCAGTGAAAAGGGACAAAGAGAAAATGATCTCTACCAAAAGGGGGAAAATCCTAAGAAAGAGACATTAAGTGATGCCTTTTAAGTTGTGTGAACATTTAGGATCTCTTTGTAAGGAGAGAGTTGAGACCTTGGATAGTAACCAGGGCCATTTCTCAAAGGCATTTAAGAATTTTGGATACAGTTCAGAACTTAGAACTTAAAGGCAGCTTTCTTTACAAGGGGATCCTATATAAAATAATGAGATAAGAGTGTAAAGGTGGAAGTGATTAGAACATCTTCTTTTCTTGGGTATGATTCTGGATCCCATTTCTAGGAAAGGTTGGAAAAGATGCTCCCTTAAATATAGAATAGAATTCTTTTATTGGCCAAGTGTGATTGGAGACACATGGAATCTGTCTTGGTGCAAATGCTCTCAGTGTACATAAAGGAAAAGATACACTCATCAAGAATCATAAGGTACAACAATAATAGTTATAGGGTACAGTAAGCAATGAAATCATACTAGGAAACAGTCAATATAATTCCTTGTGTGTCCAGTCACACTTGGCCAATAAAGAATTCTATTCTAAATCAAATGTTTGGGCAATCTGATGGTGCCTGCTAAAAGTTGTAGGCCACAGCTCTCACAATCCTTAGCATCAATCAATGTGGGTGGAGGCTGGTGGCGTTGGAGATCAAAATGGCTGGAGAACATCTAGTTACGACCATTCAATTATACATCAGGTCCTATTCCTAGGATACTGAGTGAAGTTCAAGAAGTTGGACACTGCAGAGGATCAAAACCGGCCAAATCAAAACCTACCTTTGACCACATTTTCTTTAGTTGGAAATACAAATTAAAAACAGCTTCATTACTCTCCCGTGGTGATAGATATGATACATTTTCACTTCTATCCCATACATTTTTCTCTTAGGTAACTCAGTTTGCAGTTACAGAGGGCTGCACTTGGGGATGTGGGGTGGGGGGAAACCATGGATGCTCACTTTGTGCACCTCCCATTTTCTATTAGGCCCTGAGAAATTTTCTAATGGTTATGGAAGGGCCCCTGGGTCTTGGTTGTTTAACAATAAAAGTCACCCCATTATCTGGAGGTGGTGAATATTTGATGGATTCAAGGGTTTCATGAAAGCTCTGAATTAAACTGACTTTCTAATTTTATCAGGACCAAACCAGGAATGTACTGTTTGGATTGGAGAATTTCACACACTCACCCTAAAATTCTTCTACAATATGAATACCGTTGCCATTAAAAACAATAACAGCAACACTGGGAGAAGGGAAAGGAAGATCTGGTTAACCTCTAGAAGCATTACATGACTCCATACAACATGATAAACCCAAGTTTCCTAATCTAAACATGTATTCCCATCACTTACACACAAGCCAAGGGTGCGGTCTCCAGACAACTTAAAGCCATGTTGGTCTACTCTTGTTGGAATCTTCTTCCAGAGGTTCCTGGAACCCTGGCTAATAGATTCAGTAGAATGCAGTAGATTCAGTAGAATGTGTCAGCATTCACATATCACAGTGAATCTTGCTGTCATTTATTAGATTTTGATTTGACAGAATGAATAATACAACCTGTATCATATTGTTTGCAAAGTCTTTGCACATTCTATAAGCTCAGCTATACAATCAGCCAATAAACCATAGATATGCACATAATTTTTTATCATTTTTTTTCAAATTCCATGTGTACTAAATAAATCATAGGGTGGCTTTATTTATATGAACATGGCCACCCTGGCCACTTCATTCTAAGTGTAGACATTATGTGTAATATTAGTGCATAACTTTAGCACTTGACAAAATCAGTGGTGGCTTAGGTCAGGATTTTATTGCAGAAATCTCACTCTCCCATCAAAGGAAGGAAGGAGGCTCACAAACTCAGATTCTGAAGTAAATTAATGCACTCTGCAAAATAGAGGAAGAAGGACATTAAGAATTAGCATTTATTTACCCAAATGCACCAATGATTAGCCAAGAAAGTCAGTCTGGTGTAGTGGTTAAGGTATCAGACTAGAAACTGGGAAGCGATGAGTTCTAGAACTGCCTTAGGTGCAAAGCCAGCTGGATGACCTTGCCCCAGCCACTTTCTCTTAGCCCTAAGGGAAAAGAAAGGCAAAGGCAAATCTCTTCCAAAATCTAGCCAAGAAAACTGCAGGGACTTGTCCAAGATAGTCTCTTGGACTCAACACAGACTTGACACTCGCCCTCTCAAAACAACAACAAACAAACAAACCCTGATAGATTCATTAAACATTCCAACTTGCAAAACAAACTGGAAGTCTGCTCAAGGGATTAAAATATGCCCTCGGTTTGTGGCAGCTTCTTATAATTGGACAAAGGGCCACAGGACTCCTAGCAGATTTTAAATTTTGATGGAGCAAGAGAAGTTGGTTTGTTTCCTTGCCTACCACAAATTCTCCTTGACCTACCCTCCTGGACTTAAAGAAGACTACCCAAAATCTTGACCCTAAGTTCCGAAAAGCTCTTCATTGAACTAGGGTTGATTTGTCGGTTGACCAAAATAAAAGTATTGCTCTAATATAAATTTGAGGATTCTTTTGACTGCCAATACAGCTACCCTCACTTACTGGCTGGATTCAGGTGATACATCAAAATGATAAGGTGCTTTAATCAATATACTCCACGTTTAAGCAACTCAATGAGCAATCCTCACAATGGAACTCTTCCTGTTTGATGGAATCTCTCCAGATTCATTTTACTCTAAAGCAACTTCAAAACAATTTCTTCCGCTTCCTTTTCCATTTGCACCCCATTGCTTTGCACAAAGCTTTCTGTCAATGTTGGCCAAGCAGATTGTGATGTTGGCCAAGCAGATTGAGACTTTTTTAAAAAAGGGACTGAATTAAATATCTGGGAAATCTCTATTGCTTCTACTTTGGGGTGGCAGTTGACTCTCATTCCTTTTCCTTTTTGCCTGATAAAACTGATTTTCTATGACTGCCTTGCTGGGCATGTTCTAACATTACCTGGGTCCATTCTCGCCCTGCAGGATCCTTTGTTTGGTGTGATTCTTTGCCTTCTTCTTGTCTTGTGAATTTCAATTTATCAGGTTTATCAAGCAGATGTTATACCATGGTTATACCCATCTGTTTGAGGTCCCTCCCAGCCTCGATCTGTTGAGCCAAGTTTTTTGACCGGCATGCAACAAGGAAGGCAGGAGGGGTGGGAACCTGATGACCATTAAGTCACAAATTCCTTTGGTCACTTTCTCAATGTTTGTAGTCCATAAGAAGTGAAATGCAAAGGGGGAGGGGGCAAGCAGGTACAGCCCGAGTACTTTCTGGCTCCAAAATAAAACTCAACCACTTCTGAACATGTCACTTTTGATTCATTTTCTTGTGAAGAGTGCTTAGGGGGAAAACACATGAAGAGGAGAAGGGGGGGAGGGAGGGGGACAGCAGCAGCAGGAGGAGGAGGAGGAGGAAGGAGGAGGAGGAGGAAGGAGGAGGAGGAGGAGGAGGAGGAGGAGGAGGAGGAGGAGGAGGAGGAGGAGGAGGAGGAGAAGAAGAAAAAAGAAGAAGAAGAAGAAGAAGAAGAAGAAGAAGAAGAAGAAGAAGAAGAAGAAGAAGAAGAAGAAGAAGAAGAAGAAGAAGAAGAAGAAGAAGAAGAAGAAGAAGAAGAAGAAGAAGAAGAAGAAGAAGAAAAAAAAAAAAAGAAGAAAAAAAAAAAAGAAAGAATTGATCTAGAATCAGTAGGTAGACTGTCAGCTTTGAAAAAAAAAGCACTCCAATTGTTAAGACTCTTGATGTCTGTGGAGATTCTCAGCCATCCAGGACACAGTTTTCCAAAAGGTGTTGTTGTTTTTTCAAAAGGCAACTGCACTTTCTCATTTTTTTCCCCTTGAAGAGATTTTGCTTCTCATCTGGGAAGCTTTGTCTTCTTGAGTGAATAAGCTTCTTCAGTGAGAAGCGAAACCTCCTCAAGGGGAAAAAAAAACCCAAGAAAATACAGTTGCCTTTTGAAAAAGAAAAAAGCACCATTAGGAAGATGGAGAGGACAGTCATTTAATTGAGATGAAATTAGAAATAAAGCAGCGGAGTCCATTCACCAAGGTCCAATGACCATGGCAGAAGTAGACAAGGCATCTTACACAAGATGGGCAGTAAAGACCCTAGCCCTAAGCCTAACCAATGGATCTGTTACAACCGGATATGAAACTGTAGCAGACTTTTTAAGATGTAATATTTCTCATTTAAAATGGGCAGTTATAAAGTTGGAAAGTTCACTACTCGCTTCTCTTTTGAGACAAATACACCCTCGTCCTCTGTTATGTGTCAAAAACTTGCACACTGGGAGAATAAGGTTGGGTGCAATTCTCTACAAAATGCAAGGGATTTTTTATTACTGTTAAAATATAGTATTTTTTTCCTTTGTAATCTGAAGTGGCAAGGCCTAAAAAGTTTATCTTGCTTTTTTTAAAAAATAGGCAAATCCATTTTTTACACTCTGTGGAAACCGATTTATATCGACAGGTGGAGTGATTGCAATCCTATTTATAATTGGGACTGGATTTTACGGCCAGCCCTGTTTCGGTTCAGAGAATGCAATTCTTATACTTCTTCTCTAAAATAAAATAATCGCAAATGCTAAGTATTAAAGGTTAAATGTTCACTCTGTATATTTGCAATAACTCTTCCATCTGGTGGGGCTTGGATAAAGGGGAAAAAACCCTCAACCCTTCTATGGGAGCTCATACAGAAACACCCTTGTCCAAGATTTCAGCACCACCTGTAAATTACATGGGTCTTCAGCTTTAGATAGCTTGTCTTCTAAGCCCCTGGAGCAGGGACAAGATAAAGGTACTCATCTGTTACCTTACATGTGAGAAAGGATGTTTGCACACTGAATCGACATGTGGAAGGAGCGAGCATGATTATAGATTAGATGTACAGTGTTTCCACATTTCTGAATGGGTGGGTGGGCTTTAGACAGACAGTAATCATATATTTGACAGTTCCTCCAGTAAGATACTCTGTGGATTGAACTATTTAGCAATGGTGCGAGCTGAGAAGGAAGCAAATGAGATAGATAGACTAGTGGGAGCTGGTGAAGTATTTCTCTCCCCCTCCCTCTTTACCTCTTGTTCTTTTCCTCCTTTGATCTCCTGCCCAACCTTCATCCTTGCAGAAATCTCAAACCTTTGGAACAGGACTTGGGGAAAGTGGCTAATTTGGCAGTCCATTTGATTGAGTTCCAGCCTTATTCCCAAGTAAATATTTTTCAGCACAGCTCATACTGGAAAGTGCCTGCCGGGCCTGGAAATTGGAAACTCCTAGATTGATAGAGAGATCCATTTAATTCCCTCTTTTTGGGGGTGAATTTAGGGCCTTCTAAAAGCAATATCTAGCTCAGGGTAATATTATAATAATAGATGAATTATGCAGACAGAATTATAGTCATAGTAACAGGTGAATAAAAGCAGGTGGTTTTCTATATAAAATAGGATAGTTCCATTTCGGGGTAGTGTTTCTATTTGCACCTTTCCTCCATTGTTCAAATATTATTCTCTTCTGACTACTTTCATGGAAATTCTCCTTAATCTGTTGAATGACCTCATTTTTTTTGCATTTTCACCAAGCAATAACCAAGCAGGTGGGACCCATGCAACAGGCTACCTACCCTCAAAAAAACAATATTTAACTAAGAGTAAAATTCCAAATCTAGCATGTTTTGAGAACAGAGCATCTGTACAAATGGTGATTAGGAATTGCAGTCTTCATATCAGTCTACACTTCCCCCCCACACCTGTTTGCTTGACTTCCTGCCAAATGAACTTCCTTCCTTTCACATTCTGAACACAAGTCATCCAAGGGAGAGGATAAAATAAAAAAGACATTTAGTGGAAGGGAAATCCTTAGGATTGGGGGGAAAATCCTCCCTGACTTGTCTTGAGATCTTCTGAATCTCGATTAATTCCACTTACCTGGAATGTGGATTTAAGAAAGAAAGGATGGGAGTTTTTTTGCTCCCCAGTCGAGAGAGGCTAAAAATTGGATCCTTTGGTTTTTGTGGAAATTATTCTCGAAAGCTCCAAGAATTCTCTGCAAAGTGGGGAAGGAAGTTGTATCAGAAACCGTGACACCATTTTAGGGATTTGTAGAGGTGGAGAGAAATGATAAGGTAAAGGAATTTAATCAATTAGTTTAATATATTTGCATGCCATTGGGAGCGGATAATTGAGATCAGCCACTGTTACTAATTGCAGCAGAATGATCTCTGCCATCTCAAATAATTAATAATAATAATAATAATAATAATAATAATAATAATAATAATAATAATAATAATAATAATAATAATAATAATAATAATAATAAAAACTAAGCAATGCTGGTTTGGTTAGATGTTGAATGGGGGACCACAAGGAAATCTCAAGGTTTTAGGCTGGGAGTCAGGAAGCACCCCAAAGAAGCCAATGGCAATACTGTCTATTTCTATATTATTGTCAAGTCAACTGGCATGGATATACCCATCAAGTCACCAAGAGTTGGGAGCGAGACTTTAACCTATTGATAAAGAATTATAGTAAATTATTGGTTTGCAAGAGAATACACTAGACTTCTCCACACAAGGGTTGAATTCTGGCAACAGACTAAAGAAGGCTAAAATGTGTTTGGGTGCTAAAACAATCAGTTTGCATGTGCCACATTTTCATCTTCAGGCGGAATAGAATTCACTGTTTGAGCTTTGGTTTTGATGTGAACCCGAAGTTTAGGTTTGGGTGAACAATCTTTAAATCAAGAGGAGGGGGCAACAGAGACTTGACTTCCTCACGTTTTGTGATGAGCTTTTTTTTCCTGAGATGAGGAAGGACAGGAGGCGGCGATTACAACGCCTCTTTGTGGAAGGTGGGAAGCTTCAAATAGAAGTGGGAAGCTTCAAATAGAAGCTTCCAACTTTGTTTGGCCAGGCTTTCTAAATTATTGGATTTTGCGTGTTTCTGAGAAGGGGGGGGGGGCGTTAGCCAGCTGACTTGGAATTCTGGGAACCGTAGGCCAAAATATCTGGAGGGCATCAGCATGGAGCTTGGTGCTCTTACGCTAACGGGCACCGAATACAGAAATTTCTCCTTCCGAAATTCGATAGGCCCACAAATCACCAGTGGCTACTTCTTTGGAAAAGCAAGTCTAAAAATTTTTCTGCGCTGCGAAGAGGTGGCGTATCGCCCTTAACGGAGGGCGCCGTTGGACTGAACGATTATTTACATAATCGTAAATCTATAACCGCTTTGTTAAGCGGTGGCGACTGTGCTTTTTCGGTTGGAGCTAAAGGAAGGAGCCCGCGGTGCTTTTGCTAATCGGGCTGTTTTAGCTCTATTTTGCTTCTGTGGCTAAGACTCTGCAGCGGATAGACCCCAGGTTCTCTTTCCAAACCGTTTTGCTGACGGCAGAGAAGAAGAGGGGCCGCTGTAGTTTGACTAGATTCGTAAACACACAAACAAAAAAAAAGTGGGGGGAGGGGAAGGGGGGCGTTGGGAGATTTCTGGAAGGCCGGTTCAACGAAGAGCCTCGGTTAAATGCCGTGCAGAAAATTACCGTGGAGGTTTAACGTGAGAGCGCGGCAAAGTTCGGGAAGAGGCTGGGTGCTAATGGATTTTTGAACCGATAAGACGGCCTATTCTCTCCCCCCCGCAACGCCCCTCGACACATTTAAATCCTTTACAATAATCCTCCCCTTCCATGCATGTGAAAAGTAGTGCAAATGGTACTTTCCGAATGTAATGTGATATATAGATTAAATTCCCAAATGCGCGCTCTCTCTCCCCCCTCCCTCCCTCTCTCTCTCTCTCTGTATGGGAGAGCGAGAGAGCGAGAGAGAGGGAGGGGGAGAGAGAGGGAGAGCGAGAGAGAATTTTTCTGGCCATATCTCCCCGTTATTTGCAAAATGCAGGCAATCCTCTTTAGCCCACTTTCAAAGTGATTAGCAGAAGGAAGCCAGCTCTACCGCCGTCCGTTCCCCCTTTCCCTTCCCCATGCACAAATATTTTTTAAAAAACTTGCACGCCAAATAATCCAGTGCATATTAAACAGGGAGGTTAAAAATCTAAAAACAAAAACGCCCCCGTTTCCTTAAGCAACGACAAGGCAAGCAGAGTTTTCTTCACTCCAGAGTTGCTCACTTTATCCAGAGCGCCTTCATTTTGACCGCAGGAACCGTGGCTTATGGAATAGGACGAAGTGAAACTCACGCTCAGCAGCCAACTATTTAAAGTGGGAGAGTGAGCCTGTACGCAAATCTACCCCTGAGTAAGAAGGTGGAGGATCTTCCTCCCCCTCCCTCATCCCCCCATTGGAAGAAATCGCCGGTTCTCTGGATGCTATGGTGTTGCTAAATATTGGCTAAACTAAAAGGAGGAGGAAATTTACGTTTCTCTCTGGGGTGGGACCCAACTGTGCCTACCTACCACCAACACCTAGGCATATCAAGACTACGGGGAATTGATCCACTGCCTTCACCCAACGTGGCATGAAATCTCAAATTTAATCCAATTGGGGGGGGTAGAATTGGTGGAAGGCTTGGGGGGGGGGGGCCTAAACGAACCAGATGAGTCCACCCCTAGGCAACCAATATAAGTCCGGGGGAAAATGGGTGTACAGCAATATCACTTAGACTTATATACCACTTCACAGTGCTTTACAGCCCTCTCTAAGCTGTTTACAGAGTCAGCCTCTCGCCCCCAACAATCTGGGTTCTCATTTGACGCACCTTGGAAGGATGGATGACTGAGTCAACTTTGAACTAGTTAGGAATCAAACTCCTGGCAATGTGAGCAGAGTTAGCCTGCAATACTGCATTGTAACCACTGGGAAGGAAGGAAGGAAGGAAGGAAGGAAGGAAGGAAGGAAGGAAGGACCACTTAGACTTATATACCACTTTACAGTGCTTTACAGCCCTCTCTAAGCTGTTTACAGAGTCAGCTTATTCCTCCCAACAATCTGGGTCTTCATTCTACCCACCTCGGAAGGAGGGAAGGCTGTGTCTGTTTTATCAATGCAGCCCCCTGGTTCCTTGTGCTGCTGCCTCCTTCCCACAGCTGAATATGTGGGATGAGTGATGGTGGAGGGCATTTATATGGGCATAGATCTTCGATTAATATACCGATAGATAGGGGACATCTCTCCCCCCCACCCCCCAGCTATGTGAGCTACGTGCTATAGCAGCAAAGTGAATGGAGTGGGGCCAGCTTACTTCTGAATCGAATGGTTGTGATGGTGGTGGTCCTCTAACTCTAATATTGGAGGGGAAGGCTACAATCCGGGTCAGGCTCCGGGTGAAGAGAGTGAAGAAGGTGTGTCTATGGAGATTCTCAGTTATCCAGGTCATGGCTATCCCAAAGGTGCTTTTTCAGGAGGCAACTACTGGACTTTCTTGTTCTTTCTTTTGAAGACGTTTCGCTTCTCATCTAAGAAGTTTCTTAGCTCTGACTGAATGGTGAGGAAGGGAAGAATCTATATTCCTTGCCAACAGTTGGTCATTTGCATCCTTTTTTAGAGAGTCGTTGAGGCCACTTGGAGGTTTATCTGTATCCTCAGGTTCACCTGAATAGTGCAAATGGTTCGTGCAGTCTGCAATTCCCCCCCCCCCCTGCAAATCTGTTCACACTCCCACGCCCTTCGAAGTGGGTTCATCCCAAAGCGCGTGGCTAAAAGTCTATGGAGATTCTCAGTCATCCACATCATGGCTGTCCCAAAAGGATGCAAATGACCAGCTGTCTGCAAGGGGTATAAATCCTTCCATTCCCCACCATTCAGTCAGAGCTGAAGAAGCTTCTTGGATGAGAAGCGAAACGTCTTCAAAAGAAAATAAAACAAGAGAGTCTGGTTGCCTCCTGAAAAAAGCCCCTTTGAGGAAGACGTGGGTTCTGCAGGCCGTGGTAAAGCAATCACGGGGCGCGTCCCTTTTCCCTTCCCCCCTCCCCCGCGACAATCCCTGCGCTTCTGAGTTGCTTTCTCTTTTCTGCTTTCCGTGTGTGTGGGGGGGGGGAACCAACCTCCGCCTGCGCTGCGTGGGGAAAAAAACACGCTAACGTTTCCCTTAGCGTGGGATCATTGGCTCTGGGCTCCCCTCCTCCCACTTCTTCCTGCTAATTCAGCCTTTCAGCCAAGTTGGGGAGAGTGTGGGGCGGGGGCGAGTGGAAGAGTCAGAGCAGAATCCCGCCCCCTTCGCGGGCAGCCATTTTGTGGCAGCGGGCGAGGATGGCATCTCCACCAGCTTTGCCTGCTTTCGTTCCCTCCCCACCCACCCCCTCCTCCGCATCCCCCGCCATGCCATTAAGGTGGCCCGGAAGGGGAGAGTGTGGAGGATGGACACGGCATCCCCGACGCTTGCGGGGTAAAGAGGAGATTGGCAGAGGGGCAGATCGGACGGGGCAGGCAGGCTGGCGCAGTTCAGATATGCAACCAAGGAGCTGGAACAGCAGTCCCGGTCAAAGCACACGTCTGGCTGCCTCATCGGTGCTCTCCACGCAAGTCCACATCGGGGCCTGGAGGACGCTCAAGCCAACGGCCTCTTTCTTCAGAAGGGAATTGCAGGCCCCACCCGCTTCCATTTCTAGAGAGAGGGGTATCTAAGGCCATCGGCCACCAAAGCTTGGCCGATCAATCCGAGGTCTCCAAGTAGGTTGGACACGCTACTGTTCCCACCCCAATATTCTGGGTATCCTTCTGCTTCCTGCAACCCTGTGGTGCAAGTAATGTGTACACCCTAGAATTTGTGGTTTGCCAAGTGGTTGTAGAAGCAAAAGTGTCTGACTTCACAGCATGCTTGGAATCAGGTGGAGCTGCACAGAGATTGAGTTTTCACAAGAAACTGATCCCAATGTGAACAGCATGCGTATCTTTGAGTCTCAGTTTCCCCATCTATGGAAAAAGGGATGTTTCAGCCTTAAGGAAGGTCTTGGCAATGCCTTTTAAGCCTCAAGCATTGAGTGCTACTTGGTGGAATAGAAGTTTCTCCAAGCCTGACATCTCTCATCCCAGAGAGCAAAATTTCCCATGTCACAAAACTTAACTCTGAACGGTTTGTTTGTTTTTAAATCCCATCACTACCCATAACCTGTGGATGTAGGTAGGTCATTCTTTAAAATGTTAATAAAAACTTGAAAACAGAAACAAAAATAGAAAGAGGAAGCAAGGAAGAAAAGTCTAATTTTTTTTTTCAAAAAGGAGAGTTTTAGAACATTACAATCGTTCCTATTGATTATAAAACAATCAACCTGCACTCTCAACCTGCTACTCCCAAAGGACTAACTTCTGCTTTAAGAAGGAACAAGTAAAGCCTTGGTGTTTTTCCCTCCACTATACCTGTAAGCATCGTTTCACCAGCATTCATTTACTCAGGGTTTATGAAGTTAAGGACTCCCCAACCATCCCATTGCTTTCTGACCATTTTCTTTTAAAGAGAGAAGTAGGGCTGCCCCCTGCCCCACAAAGTACCCAAGATCAGGTAGAAGAACATGTTCATCCAAACGCCATCTTGCAGAATATTTGGAGGTCTATCCCTCTTTAGAGAAGTTGTAGGGGCAATGAAAACAATGAATGAAAATGTTTCTGCAGGGACAGGCTGATTTGAAGAGGTAAGAAAACTTCTGGGCTCCAGTTTCAGATCCCTCCGTCCAAAGATGCAACTGACTGATGGCAGGAAATCTTGCATCAGCTCAAGCTCAGACTTCAGGAGGTTCTGACCACATTGCTTATTTGTGATAGACCAGTTATATTTTCAATCAATCTTCCTTTAGGTTCCTGGAAACACTGTATTATTTTGCCAAATCTGGTCCTATCAAGAAAAGGAGATTCTGAGAGCTAACAGATAGGGTGGGTTCACTGTTTTCTCATTGTTCCTTTCCTTTTGCTCAGGATATACTGATTCTATATTACAATAATTGGCTTTTATCACTCCTTACCTTCATGAAGTCAGTGCAATGATTTTTTTTATATTAACAAAATGAAAAAAATGGGGGTGGGAGGAAGACATTTTTCATTGAAAAACAGACTTTCTGGATTATCCCAGGATCAGTAATATGTGCTCTAATTCCAGTATACCTCTAGCTGGCTATAACTTTGTCTTATGAAGGAAAGCGCTTCATTTCCTAGCTTTCTGAATCTGGAGGCACAGCATATTGTAAAATCATACTGGAGTAACATCCTTGGGCATTGGTTTCCTGAACTATAAATGATTTGACTCAAGTTGACCCAATGGCAAGGAAAAAGTTTTTGAACTGCATATTCTTTCTCTCCCCACCCACCTCTCAGTCCTAGGAATTCTATTTTTCACCAATACACTCAAACTCTGAGAAAGTATTACAAGAATGGAAATTAGCTAACCTGAGGAAAGGATATAAGAAACCTTGGAATGCTTCTTAGAAAGAAGTATCTGAAAGTGAATCCCTTACTCTCCTTCTTTTCTTCAGCTATGGGACAACTGGAATGCAATTGAACTTTCTGTTTTCTTTGTAATGATGATTTGACAAGCATCCTTCTCTTCTTGCATAAGTCCTCTACCTCTCTGATAACTATGGTATGCATTAGAATTTGCTGAGAGGTGTGCCTTGTCAGCTGAAAACATAGTCAACATGATTCTTGCATTTTTTTTATCATGGTCATAGAAAGGTAATGTGCTGGTTGTGACTCAACCATTAACAAGATAAGCATTTGTGAATGTTTATATCTCTGGGCCAAAATTGGACCTGCTTTTTGGCAGAAAACAATGAGTTTTGTTCACACTTTGGATTAAAGCAGAAGGTGATTTGTATGTGTGTGTGTCTGGGGTTTGTCTTACCTCTGCTATAGCATTTTGCAAACTATGATTACATTTAGCTGTGTGCAAAACCAGCAAGTTGTGATTCATCCCATAAAGCATGATTTAGAAAGGTGTTTTGACACTAGATGATATCTAGCTCATGGAAACACATTTAATCCTTTATATTCTTTTGTTCTTTGTCTCAAAGGCCCATCTCAAAGTAAAGGGAGGGAAAATTTTCTGAGACTGGCTTGAATAGAATGAGTGGGTTACCTGTCCAAGGTGCTGAAATAAGAATCCAAGGAACGAGTGTCTTGCCTTCAGTGAGTAACAAGGAAATTTTAAGCCAAGTCAGAATTAACGGAGCAAATATTTCAGGGGAATGTTGTGGTCAATTCTTTTGACCCTTAGCCTGCACTTTAAACACTCCACACATTTGTATCAAACATTCTTTAGGATTGATATAACTTGCTACCTAGGCTAAAATGGAAATGTAACATTCATTTGGGATAACTTAGCATCATGTAGAAAATCCAACCATTATTCTAATGTATTATGTCAACCAGGCCCCCAAAGAGTGTGTTTGAGAAGGTAGGCATAACATGTTCTCACAACACAGAAACTGTATTGTAAGCTTGCTTTTAAAGTTTTACTTATTATGTAAACCCAACCATCTCTCTCTCTTTTAATTGATTTTCATTTGTTTGGCTTTGTTGCATCCTTTATACAACTTGGAGACTTACTACTTGGAGAGGGCCTTCTGAGTAGGCAGCAAAAGGCTCACCCTGTTAATATGTTTCAAGCAACAAAGCTGTGTAAGTTGAACCAATGGTTAAAGGTGTATTTTGTCAGGTGCTCATACACAACAGATTTTGAAACACATCCTCCATAAAAACAAGAGCTTTTCTTTTTAACCATCTTGTTCATACATATTTCTGTGCACTTAAGTAAGTAACTACATAAACAGCTGCACAGATGTTGTATTGAATCTGAACTGCATTAGGCATGTGAGAAAATTCTTGCTAATATACACATTCATACAGATTTAATCTGCTCCATCAGTCCTTATCAAGTGGGTGCTAGTCAGAGAGATGAAGGCTAGCTAGCTATGATGAACAACTGCTGTGTTGCTGGGAATTGTGGGATTGTAGTCCATTATATCTGGATGATGCCATTCAAGCAATTAATTAAATATTTAGTTTTTATAGGCAGAAATGTGCTCCCCTAGAGACATCAGACCAATAAATATGATATATGATCCTCATACCTCTATCAAAACATTTTTAAAAAAGAGATTTGGGGGTAGTGGATAATAATGGAAGCTCATTGTGAGTTTCTTCTTTAAACAAATTGAAGCTCAACTTTAATTAAGATTTTTTTTTCTTTCTCGCCAAGCTTTCATTGGGCAATGGTGACTATGGCTTTGATTGCTAATTGCTGCTAAATTGCTAAATTTAAGCCATTTCCTTTTGGCACTGATTTTGCACATTGTATTTTCTTGTTTTTCTTGTTCACCAGATTGATTGATTTATTAAATGGCTTTGGACATTCCAAGAGAACTTAAAAAAAAAAAACCTCCTGTAACATAATTTGCACAGACCTCCACATCTCACCATGCTCATTTTGTCAATTTTTCCCTTTGTTGAGGAGGGAAATACCTTTTGAGAGCAACTCCTTATTCATCATTTTTCAAGGGAATTGGTCAGAGGAAAATGCAGACAAAATATTTAGCACAGCACTATTACAGATAAGTTATTGAAAGCACAAAGGAGGCCCAGTGGGAAAGGAATTAAAACTTTATTGCAGCACAGACTAAACAAGGATGGCATTGTGAGGTTATTAAAAAAGTATACACATGGGTACTTGGGAGCAAGCCTCATGGAACTCAGTGTGACTTTAACGTGAGCAAATATGCACAAGATGCTGCTTTAATGGCCAGTTTTTCACAAAACCTTGCTCATTACTATGGTATAGGAATTATACACTACAACATTTCAAAGTTAGGTTAGTTCTAAGTTTTCTGTATGTGTGTGTGTGTGTTTTGTGAACATGTGTGTGATTTCATGTGAGTCCAGCCACTTTGGTGAGTTTTATGGTATGATGTGCTCTGCAAATCCAGAAAATAAGGCAATCCAGAAAGCAAATGAAATGCAGATAATCAACTTTGGCTGGTATGTCATTTGATTTGGCTCAAAATTCTACAATACTTTTTAAAACTTGTTGGCAGGCAAAGTTATACCTTACATAGCAGGACTAATTTTAAGAATGCCTGGTTAAGATATATTTGATCCACAGCCATTGCTTGAGAAAAGGGGGATACAAATGGAATGAATAAATATAATTGACCCTTGTGGAATAAGGACAGGTTTTTCCAGGTGCCATCTCAGTTTTTCCCACTTCAGGCCTTAACGCCAGCAGGTCAGTCACATGAACTAATAACAGGGGATAGGAAATAAGGCCTCTGTGTGAGACCTGTGGTTCTGTAATATCGAGCATCGCTTGTGGATGCTTGCATGAAAGAAACCACTATGGGAAGCCTGGGTGCATTCACAAAATGGCTGCTGGCCAACAACAAAGCAGCCCTCAAGCCCAATAGGGGAGGCTGATCCTGCCAACTTGAACTGTCTTCGGAATTGGGGCCTAGATTACAGGAGGAGATGTCTCAGTTGGCTCTAGATCTCTACAGATTCTTTTAAACATGGCCTCTGAAGCATTTCTGATCCCAACTGCCGAGAGCACAATTTCCTACAATTTGGGAGTGAGCAAAACCTGAAAACGGTGCTTATCGGCTTAAAAGAGTGGAACAGGAAGAGAAGCTTCTACCAAAACAGGAGTCAGATAAAAGAAATCTGAGTCAGGACCAGAACTGCAAGCTGAGTAAATATCTCAGAAAAGTTCTCACAGAGCAAAGAGAAAGAAGAGGAAGTGCATTCAGATTTGCAAGATTCTATTCCTATAGCTTTACAATAAAAGCAGTACTGACCTACACGACATTGACTTCCTAGCCTGGCCTACCTCGAAGAGCTGGCATTTCTGCAGCCAAGTTCTGAATGCCTGTAGGTGGGAGGGTGTCCCCTGGATCAGGCTGATGATTTGTTTCCATTTCGCTTTTCTTCCCTGGTTTTCTGCTTGTCTCCTAGGGATGAATGCGTCTCTCCTTTGTCTGCAAAAAGCCAGACAATGTCCTGCTTCTAAACTTGCCAGAGAAGGTTTAAATAAATACATAAATAAAAGAGAGTGTGGGAGAATACTGCTAAATACGCATTGTAGTTCAGTGGTTTTCACTAGGCCTTTCTGAAGCAGAAGCTGCCCACCAGTGGCCAAGGTAGAGGATTGTCTTGTGGCAGCGTAAAAAGAAATCACGCCTTTTGTCTATGGAAAGTCTTGATTGTCCAGGTCCATGGTTGTCCCAAAGGTGTTTTTTCCAAAAGGCAACTGGACTTCCTTGGGTTTTTTTTCCCTTTGAAAATATTTTGCTTCTCAAAAATTGAGTGGAAACCGGAATTGTTCTTATTAGGTATAATAAAAGACAATTTAAGTAAAACAAAATCAGTATATCACACTTCATATAATGACAGCGGCCAGAATTGTTTTCGCACAACATTGGAAACAGATCAATACCCCTATAGAAGATACGGTGATTAAAAAAAAGTGCTTGAATGTGCAGAGATGAATAGACTTAACAATGTAGTCAAATGACAAGGAGGAAACAGAATATTATAAGATTTGGGACATATGGTATGAGTGGCTAGAGGAGAAAGGCAAAGAATGTGTATAAAAATTATTTAAGAGTAGCAGGAAAGGCATATATATAAGTAATTATAAAAAGGTAAATATAAATGTAAGAATATTAGAGAAATATATCAGGAATTGAAAATGAAAATGAAAGTATTACTATGTAAATAGGAAAGAAGCTGACTCTGAAACACTGTCAAAAATGGAAATGTGGTGTAAATGTTTGAAAAATATGTAATAAAGTTTACTTTTAAAAAGGGGGGGGGAGAAAATACTTTGCTTTTTCAGTTCCTACTTAGTTAAGAATTCAGGGGTTTAACTGGTCCAAAAGACTCAGGTGTGATGTCCAGGTTAAGAAACTGTACTAGAAGCAGAAACATCCTGGTCCCATCCTCCATCCTCAGACACTGGAGCCTCCTGGGTGACTCTGGGGCCTGTCACTGTCAGCCCAACCTGCCTCAAAGGGTTGTGAGAACATATTGCAGGAGAGAATCACTAAGCATGCTACCAGTTGCATTAACAGAGGGATTAAATCAAGATCAATTGAGGTACTAATACCACTCTGTAAAGTCTTAGTAAGACCACACGTAGAGTACAGCATCCAGTTTTGGTCACCACACCATAAAAAAGATGTTGAGACTCTAGAAAAAGTGCAGAGAAGAGCAACCAGGATGATTAGGAGACTGGAGGCTAAAACATACAATGAACAGTTGCAGGAACTGGGCCTGTCTAGTCTAGTAAAGAGAAGGACCAAGGGAGATATGATAGCAGTCTTCCAATATTTGAGAGGCTGCCACAGAGAGGAGTGGGTTGAGCTATTTTCTAAAGCACCCAAAGGCCAGACAAAGAATAATGGATGGAAACTGAACAAGGAGAGATTCAACCTAGAAATAAGGAGGAATTTTCTGGCAGTGAGAGCAATCAACCAATGGAACAGAATTTGCCTTCGGAAATCGTGGGAGTGCCATCACTGGACACTTTCAAGAAAAGACTGGACTGCCATTTGTTAGAAATGGTATGGGGGTCTCCTGCTTGGGCTGGGGGGGTTGGACTAGATGACCTACAAGGTCCCTTTCAACTTGGTTAACCTGTATCTTTATATAGATCTAAATAATGATAATAATGGCAATTTAGGCATGCACAGGAAGAAGGATGATGATGTGATAATGATATCCATTCAGTCGTATCCGACTCTTGATAACTCTATAGAACATAGAACAATAGAGTTGGAAGGGACCTTGGAGGTCATCTAGTCCAACCCCCTGCTTGAGCAAGAGGCCCTACATTATTTCACCCAAATGATATAGGGTGTCCTATGGGCCAGGTCTCTCCACGTCTTTTGTTCTTGCACTACTTCTTTTGAATTTTTCTATGCTGTGGCTGGTGTCTATGCTTTGATGGCGTCTAACCACCATGTTCTTTGATGGCCGGGTTTCCATTTACAGTCCTGAAAAGTTCATTTGGGATGAGCTCATCTTAATGGGAAGTTAAATTGATGGTTGCAACAATTCAGAGTACGACCATGGCCATCAGTGCGTGGTGACAGCGTTGTTATCAGGACACTTGGTTATTATATGCACCTGGCATTCCATCACTCCATTTCTTTCCCCTGTACATCTTGCTGCTCCTTTTCATCCTCCTTTTTAAAAAACAGGTTGGATCCAGGGCAGAGCAAAGCTGTAATTGCACTTGGCACCTTGACAAAGGGAGCAAGAAAGATGCAACATGTCTTCTGGAGTTATTTTTAAAATTATGTGTGCCCCTTCATTGGGGCTGATATGCACCAAATGTATTGGTATCTTCTTTCTGATTCCAGACTAGCCTCCTTTTAGCTCCCTGGCAATGAAAACAGCTATAATAACAACCCAGGTGCTGAGTTATTAATGGGGCTGATCCCAATTTCATTATACTTAAAGCAGATCCAATGATTTTGGGTGGGGAGGGGGGAATGACAAAAATAGCATTTTCAAGAGGAAGAAGAAAAGATTAGATTTGTCCTGGTCTAAAGGTTAACAAATCCTCTAAAGGTGGGTGGAAGGGAAGTATGTTCTCAGATTTAAGGTCTTCTTACAGCTATACCGTAACTTATACTGCTTTTAAAGAAAAATATGTATAATATACTGAACTGATGACTACTTTTCTAACCAGGGAAATCAAGCCATAAACTACAACATATACCTCTGAAAGAAGGGACGTTGGTTGGAAAACCCACCAATTTATTTTATCTAAGAAATATAAATATATGAATATAGTGCTGTCAAACCTGCCCCCCAAAAAACATTATTCTGCCAGGAATCTTTCAATTTGAGGAAAGGCCATTTGTTTTCAGGATTGCTTTCAAAGAATATGAGTTGGGGCACACTTACATGTTCTGGAATTCAAAGGGGCTGAAAGTTGGGGATGAGAATCTTTTCTTGTCCAGTCTTCTCCAGTCCTCCTGGTATCACAAAGTTCCATTAAATTCTCATAGTACACTTCAGGTGATAATTCCTCCCATAGGAATTTTTTCACAGGACCAGCTAGGAAGATCTGGGAATGATGAAAAGGTGAATGTCAGAAAAACAAACCAATTCCCTTCTGAAAGTATTTCACACGTACTTGGATGGATGTTTGGATGGATGGACAACGAATGGATAGAGATAGATAGATAGATAGATAGATAGATAGATAGATAGATAGATAGATAGACAGATAGAGAGATAGACAGATAGACAGACAGACAGACAGACAGACAGACAGATAGATATGTAGATAAAACCAGAAACTTCTTTTGTATTGGGACAAAGCTTAAAAAAAATTAAGAAGACTCAAAAACTCGCTGAACTTACTGTTATAAAGCAAATAGTCAGTTGATGGCTGTTTTAATAACTGGTTTGAATTGTTCAGAGAGCAATTCTTTCTTCTCAAAGTCATAGAATCTTATCAATTAAGAATGTTATCTATCTGATTATTTCAAATCAAGGGAGCTTCTTCAATATTATATACAATTCTGAAATATAACAGACTCTACTGAATGTCTTTCATTGGGAAGAAAATTTGAGCTCTCAACTTGACTTAGCTTTTCAATACATTTCTATGAGTCACCTTGAATTTATTGTAAAAATCACTCATAATAGTGTTACCCACTCTTACATCAGCACCATCTTAATCAAAGTCTATCTTGTTGAAAAGGTTGTAATCTAAAGGATAAATATTACTATCTCTGATGGCAATGAATATTTTGCTGTTCTTTTTAATTGAAAGGTTTTTATAAACTTGGAAAAATCCCACAATAGACTGTAATAATTAATGCTGTTATGTTTTTTGTTAAACCATTTTCCCAGGACATTAAAACCTTGTGCAGTATAAGAAAGACATTCCATTCTTATTATTTGCTGCTAGATTTACCAAAAATAACAAAATATTTTAAAATCTACATACATGTTTTGCAATAATACTTAACAACATGGTCTTCCCAAATTAATAGCAGCAGAAACCTGGAAGAAAAAAAATGTTTCAAGTGAAGAAATGTTGGATTCTTATTTGATTTCTATTTTTCAGTTCCATCAACAGTCATTCCAAGTAGATTTCCTCTCTACAAATGTCTTTTTGATGTTTCAAATGGGGTGCACAGGAGCCTAAAAATGCTGCTTATGTACTCTCCAAAATTAGTTGAGAAATGCTCCCCCACTTCTTTTGTTTGTTTGGCCTTTGGGTTTTTAAAAAGAAAACATTTTTGTTGTTCTTTGTGTTTTTTTCTCTGCAAAGTGTTGTTGCTCACAACCTTTAAAAAAAAAAAAGCTTTCTACCCAGCACCTAAACAAAAAACTTCCTTTTCTTTACTGCCTGGACAGAGGAGATCCTGTTCAATTGTCCAAACCCTGGGAAATGCTGCGCTGTCCTAAAAGTTATCTCTGCCAGCCGCTTCCCTCCAGCCTCCAGCCTCTAGTCTTTGAATCTGCCAGCCTTGTTAGAACTGCCTTCTTTAAGCCACTGGAAGGAACCACTTGGCAATTAGCTAGAGTACCTCTCTGGCCATGCTTCTCCCATTCCCTCTCTTAACATAAGAATGGAGGCAGCCCCTGTGAACTCCTATAACCTCCTGACCTTGATTCCTAGCAATGAATAGCATCCCTTAATGCCGGTCCTTCTCTTTTGCTTTTCCAGCCACCTCCACTGCCTTGCTTAAATTCCTAATCAGGGTAATTTAATATATCTTAAGTCCCCAGGCAGCTTTATTTGCTCTCCTTTTGGAATTTGTTTTAGGCTTTACCCTGCCTTTCACTCTGCCCCTCCCCCCCAATAAGGGTGCCTTCTTTGCAAGCTCTAAGGCACTCTTATGGGAAGCAAGTTGCTTTTCATCTTCTAAATAAATTGTACTTCTCTGACATTTAGAATGGTATTCGCAGCTATTGAGGCCCTTTCAAGTCAAGGCCCCTCCTCCAGAGAAAAAGGGGAAAGAGGTTGGGGAAAGGCTGCTTTGGAGGGGGGCGGAATATCTACCTCCCAACTCTATAGGACATAGCCAAAGCAAAGAACGCCTTCTGAGTTGGTTGGGAAGAATAGAATGGAATGGAATGCAATGGAATGCAATGGAATGGAAGGGAAGGGAATGGAATGGAATGGAATGGAATGGAATAGAATAGAATAGAATAGAATAGAATAGAATAGAATAGAATAGAATAGAATAGAATAGAATAGAATAGAATAGAATAGAATTATTTATTGGCCAAGAGAGATTGGACACACAGGGAGTTTGTCTTGGTGCATATGCTCTCAGTGTACATAAAAAGAAAAGATACATTTGTCAAGAGTCAAGAATCACCAGGTACAACAATTAATGACAGTCATAGGGTACAAATAAGCAACCAAATCATACTAGGAAACAATCAGTATAAATTGTAACAATACAAGCAACAAAATTACAGTCATACAGACCCAAGTGGGAGAGGATGGGTGATAGGAACAATGAGAAGATTAATAGTAATAGTAGTACAATACTTAGCACAACAAGGTGACGCAGGAATTCTGCCATGGTGCTGGGGCCAAAATTGAACTCCTTAGCCTCTCTGATTCC
Source organism: Notechis scutatus (assembly GCF_049901735.1). Classification (NCBI taxonomy): domain Eukaryota; kingdom Metazoa; phylum Chordata; class Lepidosauria; order Squamata; family Elapidae; genus Notechis; species Notechis scutatus. The sequence continues at coordinate 9,315,269 of NC_142019.1, read as the reverse complement.
CTTTGGGGTTTTTTTCAGAGTCCAAACACTCAATTCTTTTCATTTTCTCATTCCTTGATAAGGACACAATACCCCACCCCCCCCCCACCTCCCCTGGTCAGGCCCAATCAGGAGTCCAAGGTTGGTTTCCATAGCAGATTGTCCTTGAGCTTGTCCTTGGGGGAGAAAAAATGGAACATTGTCACGAATTGTCTTCTCAACAGTGGGGTTTTCAACTTGGATGTGAAGGCAAATTTATCTGCTTATTGATTTGCCTTCCATCTGCAGTTTGAAATAGTTTTGCTTTTCAAAACAACGATCTCAGTTAGATGGGCAGCAAATGAATGCCCAGAAAAATACAGATAAAATACAGGGCAAATATCAGCTTGATAAGGCACTCATAATTTTATATCTATATCTATAGCTGTCTATGTCTATATCTATCTATCTCTTTCTCTTTTTCTCTATCTCTATCTCTACATCTATATCTATCTATATATCTACACCTTTATATCTCTCTATGTCTAAATCTCTATCTCTATCTAAATCTATATCTCTATATATCTAATCTATATATCATCTATATAGGTATATCTAATCTACATATCATCTTTATATCTATGTCATCTACAGCTATATTAGATTAGATTAACAGAGTTGGAAGGGATCTTGTAGGTCATATAGTCTCCCAGATATTTCTCAAATATTTCTCAATTGGCATAAAGCTCTGGAAATATATAGGAGGAGGAAGAGGAGGAGGAAGAGGAGGAGGAGGAGGAGGAGGAGGAGGAGGAGGAGGAGGAGGAGGAGGAGGAGGAAGAGAAAGAGAAAGAGAAAGAGAAAGAGAAAGAGAAAGAGGAGGAGGAGGAGGAAGAAGAAGAAGAAGAAGAAGAAGAAGAAGAAGAAGAAGAAGAAGAAGAAGAAGAAGAAGAAGAAGAAGAAGAAGAAGAAGAAGAAGAAGAAGAAGAAGAAGAAGAAGAAGAAGAAGAAGAAGAAGAAGAAGAAGAAGAAGAAGAAGAAGAAGAAGAAGAAGAAGAAGAAGAAGAAGAAGAAGAAGAAGAAGAAGAAAACATACCCCTTTTGCTGCAAGGGGAAAAAATCAGGAAAAATTAGAAACCAAGCTTTTGTCACAGCATTAAGTTCCTTTTTGTCTGGCATGTTGATTCAGGATCTGAAAAAGAATATTAAAGGGGGAAAAAACAGCCTTTGTCCATGCCACCTCCCAAAATTCCAGACAATGGATTTCTAAACAATACAACGGAAGCAGGTTTTTGTAAGCTAATATTCATCAATTCATTATATAATTGGCAAACAAAATCCTAAATAACTTACTGACTCACTATTTTCTGCAGGTTCTTTCAGAGAGGTGGGTGAGCTTAACTGTGTTTTAATGCTCTTTTCCCCCCCTGAAATGCACAAACGCCAGAACCCCAAAATAAGCACAAAAGAGGTGATAATGTGGATGGGTAATAGAGAGAGGATGTGTTACTTTTGAGATTCTATTCGCCACCCCCCAGGAACACACTGAATCATAGTCTTGAAGTGAATGTAAAAATATGCATTCCTTCCCTCTCCCCTTTACCCAGTTGCAAATTATGCAGTGAGACAGTGAAAAACTAAAACGTACTCAATTCTGCAATTCACACTGCATGCAGGCCACAGCTCTCAGGCTCAGGAGTTCAGTGCTCACCTAAACGTCTGCTTTTTAAACCCCCTCATCACTTCTAGGAGCTGAGATTATGCATGAAAAGAATATTTTCACAATTGAATACTTTCACTACCCATCCTTGACTATACCACTTGCAAAAATGAGAAGAAATGACATTGCAGTTTTTCTCTTTCCTAGACTATTTTAGGTGACTTGCCAATTTAGGAAAGGATTTGCTGAACCTAAGCAAGAAGTTAGTCTGGCCAATGTTTGAACTGAGAACAACAATTAAATCAACATATCAAATTAGGTCCCAGTCTGGAAGAAAAGGTAGAATTTAAATGGAACGTAACTTACACTAGTTAAGCCAATATTAAGATTTTCACTGAATTTAATTGAGAATTGCTCTGTCAAAATCCAGTGGATTATGAAATCTTGAAATATATTAATTTTAAACCAGCAATTGTTATTCCTCCCACCCCTCTGTAGGATCATAATTATGCTTTCCTTTATTGTCTCAGAAAAAAGGGCATTATAGAGATTTATGATTTGATTCCCCTGAGGAAGGGTCAGCAAAGAGAACAAAACACACTTTGTATATTCTGCAAGTACTTTTAAAACTGGCTTGTAAAGTTTGCCTGTTATACCTAGGCTATCACGGAGTACTTTGTTTTAAAATCAAAACTTAATGAAGGGTGTTTCCAATATAAAGTTTCCAATATAAAGTTTTACTGTTTCCCCTCCCCAGCCTTGTGACTTTCGTCAGATCTTAAAATCTAAGATCCATGCAAAGTATTGAACAGCACTTGAAACTGAGTATTTGGCGAATATGAACATTTCCAAACATTGCAAAAGGGGCCTTCAATTTGCTGGGGAGAATTTTGAAGGAAATTTATGAGAGCAGACTCCATTAAACTCTAGCATTATCAACAGGAGGTAGGAAAGAGAGAGAGGGGGGGAAAGAAAGAAGAACTAACAAAGAAAAAGAAAAAAGAAAGCAGGAAGGAAAGAAGGAAACAAAGGAAGGAAGGAAGGAAACAAAGGAAGGAAGGAAGAAAAGAAAGAAAGAAAGAAAGAAAGAAAGAAAGAAAGAAAGAAAGAAAGAAAGAAAGAAAGAAAGAAAGAAAGAAAGAAAGAAAGAAAGAAAGAAAGAGAGTGGGAGAGCTAAACTTCTTTTTAAGGATTCATGGCAAAAAGCTCCGTTAATACTACTTCCCCCCTAGAATTAAAAAAGTGACTGCTACATTATTTTTAATGCCTTCCTTCATCCCTCCCCTGCCTTTAAAAAAAGAAACAGCATTTCTTCCCCCAAACAATAGCACTCTGTCTGTACAACTGTTTGGAAGACACATCTTTGAATTCATGTTATTCCCACAGTCCACTTATATGATGGTCATTAATCTTCTAGCCTGTTATTATTTTAAACACAAAAACATGGCACTGACCTTGTCACATAGCTAACTGCTGAGATAATTCAAGGTATTTGATTTGCCTAATAACCTCAAATATTTCAATGCAGATCGTCCCTCTGTTGATTCTTGTTAGATGGTATTCTTTCTTTCCTTCTTCCTCCAGCATTTCCCCTGAACAGCATCTCTCTAAAATTGATTGGTTTCAAAGTACTGACTAGTTCAAAGTTACCCAGAGAGATTAAGTAGCCCAGAGTAGTTTTAAACTGGATCTTCACAATCCTAAACTAATATTTTAATTGCAATATTAAATGGCCTTTATTCCCTTATCCTGTTTTTATTTTGCCCGTAAATGCTATGGGCACAAGAGGTATGGGGTGCATGAAACATGCTCCTTTGAGACTATCTATTTCTGAGGACTATCTAGAAGTTACTGTTCATGCAAACTGCTGCAGCTGGGCTCTCATGTGATGCAATTGCATTGCCCTCATATCAAAAGATCCGCACTAATTGATAATGGCTTCCCATTAAGAGTTTCAATCTTCAAAGTCCTTTTATGAATAGTTTTCACTTTGGGCTTAGCACAGTAATCGGTACTGCCTAACTAGTGATATTATCAAGCAATATATTTCAAGTTGATAAAAATGGGACAAAAAGAAGGAATGGTGAAGGGAAGGAAAGGAAGGAAGGAGAGGAAGGCATGGAGGGAAGGAACAAAGGAGTGGGAGGGAGGGAAGTAGATAAGGAGAGGGAAGGGAGGGAGGGAGGAAGGAAGGGGAGGGAAAGAAGGGGAAGGAAGGAAGGGAGGGAGGGAGGGAGGGAGAGGAAGGCATGGAGGGAAGGAACAAAGGAGTGGGAGGGAGGGAAGTAAAGGAGAGGGGAGGGAGGAAGGAAGGATGGGAAGGAATGAAGGAGAGGCAGGGAGGGAAGGAAGTAAATAAGGAGAGAGAAGGAAGGAAGATGGGATGAGGGGATGTTGCCTTATTCTCATGAATACCACTGATTTCTTCTTTATTATTCCCTGAGCAAGGGGGCTTGCATGTAAATGCTTATATTTGCTGAGTGCGTTTCTTTGTTAGCTGCCCCTCCAGTCTGATGTTCAGAAGCCACCTGTTTAGAGTTGATAATGAGAGGAACCAGCAGGCTTTTCTGCCCTGCCAAGTGATTGGCATGTTGCACCACTCAGAAGGCTCTTTCCTTAGCCAGCACCTCCTAACAGGATTGCATTTGATCCCTCTCCCTGGGGGGGGGGGGTGTTTCCACAAGGGTGTGTGTGCTCAGCCCCTTAAGAGAGAGAGAGAGCTGAATCAGGCTGGCATGGAGAGCCTGAGGTCCAGCCGGCATCATGGCATAATTTCTGGCTTCCTTCCTAGACCGCAGTTGGATGAGGGCAAACAAATCATCTTTGATTCCTATAAAAAGAAAAAGAAAAGTTTTCAGCCACCCCACCTCCAAAGCCAAGCAAAGGTAGCTCAACAAATTCAAGAGAAAATTCTTACAAGGCTGTGGTAGGATTCCCCCTTCGCATCCAATCTGTTGGCTCTTGGGAAAGCATGCTGAAAATGTGCCACAAAAGCCTGGCAAGGTTTGTGGTGAAAAAGCATTGATCCAGAATAAGAGTTGGAAGGGACTGTGGAGTTCTTCTAGTCCAACCCCTTGCTCAAAGAGGAGACCCTATATACCATTTCCGACAAGTGGCGGTCCATTCTCTTTTTGAAAACCTCCAGTGATGGAGCACTCACCGACTTCTGTAGGCACTGATTAATTGTTCTAATTGTCAGAAATTTATTTTCCTTAGTTCTAGGTTGCTTCTCTCCTTGATTAGTTTCCATCCATTGCTTCTTGTCCTGCCTTCAGGTGCTTTGGAGAATAGCTTGACCCCCCTCTTCTTTTTGGCAGCCGCTGAGATATTGGAACACTGCCATCATGTCTCCCCTAGTCCCTCTTTTCATTAAACTAGACATACCCAGTTCCTGTAACAGTATGTTTTAGCCTCAAATCCTTTAATCATCTCTGTTCTTGTTCTCTGCACTCTTTCTAAAGATCTTTTTTTATATTATGGCAACCAAAACTGGACACAATATTCCAAGTGTGGTCTTACCAAAGCATTATAAAGTGGTCATAACACTTTGTGTGATCTTGATTCTACCACTCTGGTGATGCAGCCTAGGACTGTGTTGGCATTTTTTTTTTTTTTGGCAGCTAAAGCACTTATAAAAGACCATCACTACATTGTCCAATATAATGTGATCAGACCTTACTGAAAATGCCTTGCTGCACATGCAGAATACCACAAAATGTCCAGATTAAAATCCTCCCTTGCAGCCCTATGTTTTTTCTGCCATTTTTTAAAAATTTATTTCCTCCAATTGGACTGGGGGTGAAGATGGGGAGTATGGCGCATAAGGAGAAACGACAGAAGAGCCATGGGAAATACAATAGGATGGAACAGCTCTCCAGTAGTTCAATTGCAGAGTGCCAAACTACACACTTACTTTGTGAATTGCACAAGGAATCAGGTTTAATACCTGGTATTTTCAGCTAAGGCAGGGAAAGACTTTTTACACTGTGACCTTGGGAAGCTGTGCGGCCTGTCAGTGGATCACAGATCTTACTTGCGAAGCAACTTCCCATGTATGGGAGGCTGCACCACTCACACTTACGCTGTATTAAAATCTGGCCTTGACATTTCTAATGTCAAGTATTGTTTTTCTATCTTATTTCCCAAACCATGAGAACTTCCTTTACAGTTTTCCCATGAAGCTACCTTGAATGTCTATTTTTGCTGGAAGGGGTGTAAAATATTGCGCAAAGCTTGCTGTTTTTCCCGATTCACCTTTCTATCCATCTGAAACTGCTCCAGCTGCCCTAAAAGAAAGCAAAGCAACTCTTGGGAGCAGTATTAACCATTAAGCAGACTAAGCACGTGTTTAGGGCACCAGGCCCAAAGGGGGCACCACAAAATTGAGAAAGAAAAAAAAAATCAACGAAGATTTGTAAAAAGGAGGGGGGCACCAAGATTTGTCAGTGCTTAGGGCCTTAATCTGCCACTGCTTGGGAGGAATCAATGCATTTCTCTTTTATCAAACCTGAAGGAAAAAGGAAAAAGGTTTGTGCAAGATGCTTTTTTAAAAATCTAACAGGACATTTTACCTCCTTCCTATTCTGTCTTGATATCTGTCTTGATTTGGAAAGAACATTATCTAGTTCTTGGGATGGATGGATGGATGGAATGAGAAGAGAAAGAAAAAGGGGAAGTTCCCTTCAAGCTGGGATCAACTTCTGGTCACTTCACAGCTATAATCTTGGCATTTTCTGAAGAACAGTTTCAAAAAAGAAACATCCTGCTTCTGGGATGTGGCTCAGCTTCCCCATTTAGGATACAGACCTGAGGTTTCCTAGTGGTCTCCAAAGCAGGTGTGACTTCCTGCTTAGAATCCGAGCCCAGCAAGGTCAGCCAAATGCTTGCCACCAGCTAAGATGGGATAGAGGAAGTTGGGGAGGAAGGATGGCAATGATGTTATCCAGTGAATTGAGTCCAGCTGTAGGCAGTTCTATGGGCCAGGTCTCTCCACATCTTTTGATCTTGCACTATTTCTTTGAGTTTTTCTATGCTCTGGCTGGTGCCCAAGATTTATCTTTTACCACCAACTCTTCTAAAACCTAATTGCTTTTCCCAGTGAAGCTCCCTGCATGACATGGCCAAAGTAAGTGAGACAGGGAAGAAAGAATAAACATTAAAAAAAAGCTCAGCCAAATCCATTACCAGTTAAGACCACACTTGGAATACTGCATCCAGTTTTGGTCACTCCATTACAAAACAGATGTTGAGACTTTGGAAAAAAGAAGAGCAACTAAGATGATTAAAGACCTGGAGACAAAAACATATGAAGAATGGTTGCAGGATTTGGGTCTGGATAGTCTAGAGAAAAGAAGGACTAAGGGTGACATGATAGCAGTATTCTAGTATTTGAGGGGCTGTCACAAAGAAGATGGGGTCAACTTGTTTTCCAAAGCACCAGAAGGCAAGACAAAAAATAATGGATGGAAACTAATCAAGAAAAGAAGCAACTTGGAATTGAGGAGAAACTTCTTAACAGTGAGGACAATTAACCAGTGGAACAGCTTTGCCCCCAGAAATCATGGGTCTCCATCACTGGAGGCTTTTAAGAAGAGACTGGACAGCCACTTATCTGAAATGGTATAGGTTCTCCTGCTTGAGCAGTGGGCTGGACTAGAAGACCTACAAGGTCCCTTCCAGCACTGTTCTATTCTAAATATTCCAAATTAAATAGTCAGTGGGCCCTATGATGGGATCCTAGCCTGCTACACAAACCCATGCATCCTATTTTAATTGATGCATCCTCTCTTCTGTTGTGTGAATTGGATCCGAAACTATGAGGGCCCCAGCTGTGAAGGAAAGGATGGTGGGAGGGAGGTGGCAAGAGGTCCTAGCTGATCGGCTACCAGTTTGCTGATCCTGAATTAAATGAGGGAGAGCCTAGCTTGATAGAAGCAGCCTCCCGTCTTGTTCCAGTTTATGGGAATAAAATACGCAACATTATTTCCTCTGGAAACAATCTGCCAATCTGGGATCTGGAATAATTGCTTCGTTCCCTCCCGCAAGCCTCCAGGCATTAAAGTTTGAGACTTTCACTTGAGACTTTCAAGAAGAGATTGGACTGCCATTTGTCAGAAATGGGGCAGTGTCTCCCGCCTGGGCGGGGGGGGTTGGACTAGATGACCTACAAGGTCCCTTCCAACTCTGATTATCTGTTATTAAGCAGATAAACGTTCCTCCAGCCCCATCACTGTCAGCAGCCCCTTTTCGTACACGTAGCTAAGTCACGTGGGAACCCCCTCCCCTCCCCCGTGGGTTTACCCAAAGCGAACTTTTAAAGCCCATCAAGAGTTCCTGGGGAACGAATTGTAAATCAGGCTGAGGCGCGCCCTCCTCCATACCTGCCGGTTGCGGTGGTACAGTCCAGGACGCGTCCATTCACTCCCCCCCTTCTGTTTTCTCCACTGGTTTGAAGTGGGGCGGGGGAATTCCTTCGGCATCTTTCTTGGCGCTGGAGGACTTGCTCTCTGCCCCAAATAAACCGGGGGGGGGGGAGAGATCACAGCCTCTGAGCCCCTTTTCGCTTGGAGTCCCGACTGTAAATAATCCAACTGATCTAACTTTCAATAATCTTGAAGGCGTAGCTGCCAACCTTCATTGGCTGCGTTCACACGTGTTGAACTGGGGACTGATTTTTTTATTTTTTATTTAAAGAGCAACCTTCCACGAAGCCTTTAAGTTCTCCTGGTTTCTTCCTGCGGATCCAGAAAACGGAGCGATGCAGAAGTCAAGATTCGCAGTCTTGGGAGCGTGCGGTTTGAGGCTGCGATTTATTTAAACGCCCACCTCGTTTCGTTTAAAAAAAAGGGGGGGGGGATTCAGCGAAGGTCACGCCAAGGCTTAAAAGATACGGACGCCGCTCTTCCAGGCTGGCTTTCCCCACGTGTCCCATCATGCCCGATTCTTGAATTAGAATGGGAGCACAACAAAGCCTGTGAAGGGTATCCAGGTTGGATGGGGAGGGCTGTCCAGAAGCACAAAGGCCCCCAACCACCTAAAACAGGACCAGTTTAAACTGAGAGCAAACCAGCACTGATGATGTTACCTAGTCTGGGTAATGAAACGTCTGCAAACAAACCACTAAGCTCAGAGAACTTCCTTCCTTTCCTTCCTTCCTTTTCTTTTCCTTCCTTCCTTTCCTTCCCTTTCCTTTCCTTCTTTCCTTTCCTTTTCCTTCCTGTTTCTTCCATTCCTTCCGTTCCTTCCTTCTGTTCCCTCCTCCCTTTCCCTTTCCCTTCCTTCCTTCCTGGAGTTAATAACCCAGGAATAGAAAAACTCAAGCTACTGAAGTATTTTCACATCCCCTTTCCTGCCTCGAATGGGACTTTTCGATCCGTTGCTAGAAACCCCGAGGCATATTTTTTATGGTGGGGGTCTCCTCTTCAAACTGGTTTCACTATGCCACTCCCCCTCCATCCCAGCTCTTCGGGCTTGGCTCCTCCTCACCAACGTAGCCTGAAAGGAGGGGAGGGGGAATCCTACGTTAATAATTCCCGTTTCCACAAAATCCAGGCGATTCCTGAACTACCTAAGCCAGCCGTCTCCCACAAGCCGGCCCGCCAATGAGAAACAAACCGCCTCTCGGCTCCACGACTAGGCGCCACTCTTCCCAACGCGCAGTGACATCTATAAACAAAATGTTAATTCCAATAAAGGCATAACAAGTCGCCCAGGCAGAAAATTAAAGCTGACATTGAGTTTAATTAAATAAAAACAACTAGCCGAGGGAAGGAAGGAAGGAAGGAAGGAAGGGAGGGAGGGAGGGAGGGAGGAGAGTGAAGGAAGGAAGAGAGGGGAGGAAGGGAGGAAAGAAAGGGGAGGGAGGGAGGAAGGAAGGAAATTCTGATTTCAGTTATGTAGCGTTATAACATTAATTGCAAAAGGTCTGTCCCTACCTCAGTGAAGTTCACTATACTCCACCCCTCTTCTTATGGCCCCTTCTGGCAGATTCATATAAACATAGCCTGGTGCAAACATTTTCATACACACACATAAATACACACAATCTCCTATTTAAGCACCCGTGGGTTCCTGAAATGTTTTGCTTTGGCAATTTCTTTTGGCAGAGCTGATGGATTGTCTTCTGTTATATGACTTAATAATAAACCCCAACACACACGCACACACAAGCTGTGCAAGTGAGTTTCCTAGTATATTGGACTTCTAAAACTCCTAAATATGGATGTAATTGACAAGAGATAAGAGCAGCGAACATGGGCGTCTGTCAAATCGCTTCTTAACCCCCCTAAGTTGCAACACACAGGGGGCTACTTAATCAATAGTCTGTTCTCACCTACAACCATTTGATAATTAGGGGCACTCTTCTGGCCTTGTATATTGCTTGAAATATTCTATCTCCTGTTTCTTTAATATTTTCTGCACATGAACATCTAAATGAGGATGCCTACCTACCTGTGTGTTTTACCTTGTAAAATATCTTTGTGCAGTTACAAAAAGCAGGCTAAAATCAAACGGCACCCTTTAAAAAAAAACAACAGAATGAGCATTAAAAGGGAAGGGAGGGAGAGAGCGCAAGGGAGCAAGGATGAGATGGGATGTGGGAAAGAAAGGGAAGGAAGGGGGAGAGAGAGAAAAAAGAAAGAAAAATGAAGGAAGGAAGGAAAGGAATGGGAGAAAAAGAGACAGAGAGAGAGAAGGAAGGAACAAATAGCATTTTTGAATCAGTCCAAAAATTTTTTCCAATCCACCCTTCTTTTTCCATTAAATCAACTGGATGACTCTGGAAGGTTTCAGTACCGACTCAAAGGAGCAACCATTTCCAGCTCCCGTTTCCAAATCCTACCTTTCACCTTCCTTACAATACTCTCACAATACTAGACAGTACAGTATCAACAGTAGAGACCTTCAAATTTCTAGATTCTACTATATCACATGACCTAAAATGGACACCTAACATCAAAAATTTCATCCAAAAAGCACAACAAAGAATGTTCTTTCTGCACCGATTCAGAAAGCTCAAACTGCCGAAGGAGCTGCTGATACAGTTCTACAGAGGAATTATTGAGTCTAACATCTGCACCTCTATCACTATCTGGTTTGGTTCTGCAACCCAACAGGACAGACACAGACTTCAGAGGATAATTAGGACTGCAGAAAAAACAATTACTACCCACCTGCCTTCAATCGAGGACCTGTATACTGCATGAGTCAAAAAGAGGGCTGTGAAAATATTTACAGACCCCTCACATCCCGGACATAAACTGTTTCAATTCCTTCCCTCAAAACGACGCTATAGAGCCCTGCACACCAGAACAACTAGACACAAGAACAAGCTATCACTCTGCTAAACAAATAATTCCCTCAACACTGTCCAACTATTTACAAAGTCTGTACTACTATTACTGTTAATCTTCTCATCACTCCTTATCACCCATCCCCTCCCACTTGTGATTGTAGGACTAACTTTGTCGCTTGTATCCTTACGATTTATATTGACTGTTTCCTAGTATGATATGATTGTTGATTGTACCCTATGACTATCCTTAAGTGTTGTAGGTTATGATTCTTGATTCTTAACGAATGTATCTTTTCTTTATGTATACTGAGAGTATTTTCACCAAGACAAATTCCTTGTGTGACCAATCACACTTGGCCAATAAAAGTATTATATTCTATTCTTAAAGCATTAGCACCCATTTCATTGCTGCAGATAAGGCTTGTTGTTGTTATGCTCGTGGCCATTCTGCCTCTTGTGGCAGATGATTTCATAAGTAAATGATTATGCAGCGTGTAGTCCCTCCCCCCCAAGTCAGGGTAAATGGTTCTCCCCCGCTTCTGTATTCTATAATCCTCCATGGCTTCCTCTTTCATATATTGGGTCCCAAATTAAAGTTTTGTAGTTTTTTTTTTTTTTTGGGGGGGGGGGAAGGAATTCCTTATTTTGAGTCAAAATAGTCCCGCTTTTTAATAATTGGTTTTTGCATCTATTCCAGGCCCTTGCCTTCCGTGAAAGAGATGTATTTTAAATACTAGTCTCCCGTATTAACCAAATAAACCATTCATATTACACTGAAGGTTATCCTAAGGAAATATACATATAACGGAACAACCTCACCTATTATTAACAGAGCCGTGACAAGAGATCAAGTAGGATCCTCGTGACTTAATTGACAGCAGGACAGATTCCTATGGAGGCGGTCCCCCACTCCGTAAAACCAAACATAAGGGACGGGTTGAAATTCTATTTTGGAACGGCTTTGGCCCATCTGGCAGACATCCAGATGCTCCGGATGAAAATTCTCACGAGGATCTCCAAATGGAGGGGAGTTTTGAGTTTTTGCACGGTTTTTGTAAGAGGAAGTAGTTCAACAGATACAGCTCTGGAGAAGTAGCACTTGAATAATGCTTCCTTCCAATTCTTTTCCCTTACAGTACAGTGCGCAGTTGTTCTGTTAACCGAGATAAAGCGGTGGTGTTGGGGAATAAAATAATGCTTAGGTCTATTTTTTTTTTTTTTTACTGAGAAAAGAGCTGTGCGTTTCATATAGTATGCAAGGAGAGAGAGACAGGGAGAGAGAGGGGGAGAGAGAAAGAGGGGGAGAGAGAAAAGAAAATAGCACAAGTAATTTTAATGTGCCCCAAACCTGATTTTGCCAGAGTTTTAAAGTTACATTAACTAATTGATATTGATAATATCAATGTAATGAACATTGTTGTAAACACTTTGATGATTATTTTCTAAAACTATTTGTACCCAGACAACACACTTTTTAACCAGAAAAGGAATTTTTATATGTTATAAAATAAAAATCTTTATGCAAAAGAAAATTAGATTAAGTTCCCCGTCAGTTGTTTAAGCTTGTTGGTCCACTTTTAATCAGAGAGAAAGCAACTTTTCTGATAAGGCTGAAATCTCCCGTTTTATTGATGGCAGATGAATCGTAAATATAGCCAAAATATTAAAAGCCACCTTTCTTTAGCCCAATCATCTCGTCGAGCGTCGTGCTTGCATTCCTTCGTTGTTTTAAAAAGTTTCCCCTTGAAGGTGGAGAAAGTCACTTGATTTAATCCGCGAATGGGAGGGGGGGGTCGTCTCGCCCTAGAAGTACGGAATGTAACCTGATGCTCTAGTCTAATGTATTAAAAGAAGCAAATACAAAAAGAAAGAAGGAAGGAAGGAAGGAAAGAAGAAAGGAAAGGAAAAAGGAAAGGGAAGGGAAGGAAGAAAAGAAAGGAAAAGACGAACGCATCGACGAGGAAGCAGAGAGCCTCACACACGCTGCAAATCTAGGGACGTTCACATACACTCGTTTGATCTGGCTACTAGACTATCCCATTGTCTGGATTCGCACAGTATCTGGAGCCCTAAAACTAATCAAAACTTCTGGAGTTTCGCAGCCTGCTAAACCGCCGCCTCGTAAAAAGCGAAGGAACGCACGCGGAGCCTAGCAAAATGTTTCCCCCTGACTGGTAAAACGCCTGTTGCCCGAAATCAAGCCACCAGGCTGCAAAGATTTTCATTAGTTCTTTGTTCCCCACATTTACACACATGGCGCTCAGTCCATGCTTATGATCTCTGCATTCTCTTGTGCTAATCATTTATTTTAAACCTAGTCAGGTTCAGGGGTCCAAGCAGCCGCCCCCGATGAACTTACAATCCTGTTCAGTTCGAAAAAGGCTGGAACAGAAAGGAACTAGGCCAAAAAAAAAAAAAAAAAGTATCCGCAGCCCGGATAAATTTTATAACGGACGCTTATATATTAATAGAACAGTTGTGGTGCTGATTTATGAGGAACACTAGTTAAACACACCGGAAACGGGGCGGCGGGGAGAGGAAGGATGGTTCGCATAAACGTTTAGAAAATCGTTCTAAAGGCTCTCGCTTCCTAGGAAGTAAGACGCCTACGCTGGAGCGAGAATATAGTGACTTTCGTTAAGTCTGCATTTTTGGGGGGAGGGAAATTACAACTGGTTAGAAATAATTACATTCCCTACGTAGAACAAAATAAACTAACAGCAGTGAACAAATCAACAGTTGTTATTTTTCAGTGATAAGCATATATATATATATATATATAATAATCTAATTTTAGCCTGAACGCACATATGGTATTGAAAGGATTGAAAAGTTTTTGTTTTACAATTAAAGAAAAGGAAATACTTTAACTACAATCTACAAAGGAATAATGGATTTGATTATTACTAGCAAAAAACCCACTTAGAGGGGCTCAGATAATTATGAATATACACAAGCACATCATGTATATATAAAAACACAAAGTGAAGGATTTTATCAAACTCCTTCTAAAAAAAAATCCCAGTGTATCTTAACACAATAAATCTGGGTTGACCAAAGAAGTAAAGCTTATGAAATTAAAAAAAATAAAAGTTTTAATATGAATTTCAATAATAATAGAGCGACTATGAAGGAAGAAAGCAATGGTTGTAATAGTAATAGGAGCCCTTGGGTGCAATATCCTAGATACATGGAAAATTTGAACTTATTAGACATGAATATTCTTATTTTGCCAAAAACAACAACACACACACACAATCTCTACTTGGAACTGCCTATATATTTAGACTATCTTTACAGCTCTTAGGTCCTTGGTTAGCACTTTAGAGCTGTTAAGTTTTTAGCAGTCCCACACTGTGAATCGAATTTAGATAGATAGATAGATAGATAGATAGATAGATAGATAGATAGATAGATAGATAGATGAGATAGATAGATAGAAAGAAAGAAAGAAAGAAAGAAAGAAAGAAAGAAAGAAAGAAAGAAAGAAAGAAAGAAAGAAAGAAAGAAAGAAAGAAAAAGAATTCTTTATTGGCCAAGTGTAATTGGACACACAAGAAATTAGTCTTGGTGCAAATGCTCTCAGTATACATAAAAGAAAAGATACATTTGTCTAGAGTCAAGAATCATAAGGTACAACACTTGATAGTCATAGGGTACAATAGCAATCAAATCATACTAGGAAACAGTCAATATAAATCATAAGGAAACAAGCAACAAAGTTAACAATAACAGCAACAACAATTGCACAGGTTGGATAATGTAGTTCAGAAATAGGTCTGTATGGTATAATAGTAATTGAACAAAAAGTGCACAATGAAATATTTTAATAGCATAACCCTCTACATGTCTTCTGACATGTAAATCCATCTGAGGGTAAGCAAATGGGGTTAGGATTCTACCCTAGATGCCATTGGAGAATTTGGAGAATTAAGCATGTGCTTAAATATGTCCTTCTTGAAGCAAGTGATTTATTCTTTTTTAAAACAATTTTGAATTTTCACTGAATCTTGTCTCCATTGTGGATGTCAAAAGTTAAAAATAAATTATAAGATTGGAGCATGAGAGACAAAGAACTGTGTTGGCTATTTCTTTCAAAATCAACCCCTGTCATATTGTATGCTTTTATTGATAAAAAAAATCAGAATATCACAATCTATTGCAAAACATGTGACTTCTGAAATGCTCGGAAGTGAAGAAAGGGGGAAAAAAAACAAGTGAAAAATGAGAAAGTACTCTAGATGTGTGTATATGTGTCCATGTGTTTTGGGGATGGATGAATGCACACACAAATACACACACACACACACACACACACACACATTTTACTCTCTAATAAATGGGGACGTGGCTTCCATTTTGCTCCAAAATGGTCAAAGTTGGAGAAGCCCCGTTGATCGATTTTTCTTTTGAACAATTCGCTGTTCTCAATTTGTGGTGCTGAATTTCAAAGGAGCTGAGCTCAGTGACCAAAACTTACAGCTTCTTTTTGTCTTAATTCTGAGCCTAGGTTTAGTGGATAATAACCCTTTATCTTGAGGTGAGAAAGAGAGAAATGAGATTTAAAAAAAGCTCGGTCCTGAGTATTTTCAACGATATACTGTCCAAAGCCATTCATTCCCAAAGATGTGTGAATTTGTAAAGCGGGACAACTTGGAAATTCAATTCAATTATACACAACAGAATTTATGCAGAGGATGTGCTATTTACAAAGCTAGAAAGAAAATGCAGTGGGAACAAAAGTATCTTTACTGTAAAATAAATTCACTATGTCATATAGAATCCAGACTGTGTAGTAGTAATTGTTGTTGTTTAGTCTCTTCCATACCATTAATGCAATAAATCATCATAAATCATCATCATAAATCATTATCATCAACATCATAGATTTTTATCTGATGAAGGCAATTTTTTTCTTCTTGAGAGAATTCAGCAATCTTTTATATGGGATAATCTTCTTGGTGACCCATTAAAGCTAGTAATGGTATAGTTGACTTTAGTTGGATAGTTGACTTTAAGGAACTCTTCCCTATCTGCTTTTCTCCCAGAGGGACTACAACCTCCACTGCATCTCGGCTGGTAGGGAATCATGGATATTGTATGCTTAGCTTCTCTGGAGAGATGCCCAGTTGGGGGCATACTATTTAAGGAGGTCATGGGTAGGGGTAAAAATAAAAAAAAGGAATGCATGAATACATGGTTTGGGGGGGAAAAAGAGATGCTATACTTCCATCTGTATAATGAGATGATGCTTTTCAGGTTCTTTCTCACACAGAATGATCTAAACTGCAAGGGATTATTTTTTCCCCGTTGCAGTCACAAGTTTTTATTATCTCCCCAAAGATTCTTGGTTCCTGAGTGGGCTTAGGAAGTGCTGAGGTTAACTTAAGCACAGGGTATTTGGACAGAGCCTATTAATGGAGCTTTCAAAGGAGAGAGAGAGAGAGAGAGGAGGGAGGGAGGGAGGGGGGGAGAGGGAGAGATATGAATGAATTCTTTATTGGCCAAGTGTGATTAGACACACGGAATGTGTCTTAGTACATGTGCTCTCAGTGTACATTAAAAGAAAACATACATTTGTCAAGAATCATAAGGTACGACACTTAATGATAGTCACAGGGTACAAATAAGCAATCATACTAGGAAACAGTCAATATAAATCGTAAGGATACAAGCAACAAAGTTACAGTCATACAGTCACAAGTGGGAGGGGATGGGTGATAAGGAGTGATAAGAAGATTAATAGTAATAGTAATGCAGACTTAGTAAATAATTTGACAGTATTGAGGGAATTATTTGTTTGGCAGAGTGATGGCATTCAGGGAAAAAAAACTGTTCTTGTGTCTAGTTGTTCTGGTGTGCAGTACTCAATAGGAGTTGAAACAATTTATATCCAGGATGTGAAGGGTCTGTAAATATTTTCACAGTCCTCTTTGACTCATGCAGTATACAGGTCCTCGATGGAAGGCAGGTTGGTAGCAATTGTTTTTTCTGCAGTCCTAATTATCCTCTGAAGTCTGTGTCTGTCCTGTTGGGTTGCAGAACCAAACCAGATAGTGATAGAGGTGCAGATGTTAGACTCAATAATTCCTCTGTAGAACTGTATCAGCAGCTCCTTGGGCAGTTTGAGCTTTCTGAGTTGGCGCAGAAAGAACATTCTTTGTTGTGCTTTTTGAATGAAATTTTTGATGTTATTTGTCCATTTTAGATCTTGAGATATGATAGAACCTAGAAATTTGAAGTCTCTACTGTTGATATTGTGCTGTCTAGTATATTCAGAAGGTGGTCATGTTGCAGTGAGAGAGAAAAACAGAGAGAGACTTGAATGCTATCCATTAACATCAGCTCAATTCACTGTAAAGGAACGAGGCCCTGGATTTATTGCAGCCCTTTGTGAAGAGAGGAAGAGGGGAAAAAGTATGAGAGGAAGTGCTGCAGATGAATAGAACAAATTGATGGCTTGTAGAGGCATTGCGTGCTAGACTGAAGAATGATTCTTTCAATGAGGAAAGCAGGTTATAAAAGCAACCCCATCTCATGTAGTTTATCAAAAAATGAACACCGTGTAGAAATAATACTATTTCCTCTCTCTCTCTGACTTCTCCCGTATACATCAGATGGAACCATTGGCTCTTGCTCTGTATACTCAATATTGAGATTTGTTAATGTCTATTAGTTCTATTTACAAAAACACAGCATCATTGTTACATCAGTGCATGTTGCTCTTGTGATATTATTGTATAGATTCCACTGGCCTCCAAGAAAGTCCAGACAGCCGTGCATAGTGTTTTTCTATCTCTCTAAGCAATCATCACAGCAAACTATCTTCTCAACTTGACTGTCTACAGAGAGGTTGGATGATAGGGCCCCTCGTGTACAACCAACATTTGGAAATTTAGACATAGCATAGAGGAAATGGAATGGCAGAGGCTGGTTGGGATGACCTGGGCGTGGCACAAAAGCAACACAGTCACATAAGTAAGAAAAGTCCCTTTAATATCTCCAATTTTGCCCCCAATGTCCAGGTTACCTTTGGCTGGAGAAAAAACTCTCCCAGGAACAGTCTTTAAGTGGAGGAAATTCAGTCTGAAAACAAAGTACATACAAACTGTAAATAAAAATCCACACAAACCACGCTGCAGCAATTAACTTGACAGGGCAGGATAAGGAATTGCAGATTTGAAAGGCCAACAAAACATACACAGTTGGGAAGATGCCAAGAACTCAGATAAGCCTCGACAATAACAGATAACTCATGATTTGCTTCCAACAAGTTGCTGTGCGCAGCTTTCTTTTTTAAACATTGTGTTCCAGCTGCAGCTAATGAAGGGAATCAGGGCCCTTTCCTCCCCCATAAGCCACGCAACT